>NC_037677.1:1778034-1807883 GCF_003255815.1 Theropithecus gelada
TGTGTGTGTATATATATGTGTGTGTATATATGTGTGTGTATATATGTGTGTGTATATATATGTGTGTGTTATATATGTGTGTGTATATATATGTGTGTGTATATATATATGTGTATGTATATATATGTGTGTGTGTGTGTGTGTGTGTGTATATATATATATATATTTTTTTTAGTAGAGAGGAGGTTTCACCATGTTGTCCAGGCTGGTCTCAAATTCTTGGACTCAAGTGATCCATCCACTTTAGTCTCCCAAAGTGCTGGGATTATAAAGTGTGGGCCACTACGTCTGTCCCGTACTCATTTTTTAAATGAATAGTCTTTGCTTTGAGAAGCCCCTCCTGTGTTCATGGGACCCACCTCCATGTGTAATCATGGGATAGGCTGGATCCGCTGACATTAAGAAGGTGGTTATTCAAAACACACAGCAATGATAAGCAACAAAATTTGGACCCTGAAAAACCAAGATGAATACCAAAGCACTGGATAAAATTATTGCATTTGGCAGGGTGTGGTGGGTCACACCTGTAATCCCAGCACTTTGGAAGGCTGAGGTGGGCGGACCTCTTGAGCCCAGGAGTCCAAGACTAGCCTGGGCAACATAGCAAGACCCCATCTCTACAAAAAAATACAAAAATTAGCCAGGCGTGGTGGCACACACCTGTGGTCCCAGCTACTCGGAAGGCTGAGGTGGGAGGATCACCTGAGCATGGGGAGGGTGAGGCTGCAGTGAGCCAAGACAACACCACTGCACTCCAGCCTGGGCAACAGAGTGAGATCCTGTCTCAACAAAAAATAATAAAAAAATAATAACTACATTTGTCTATGACTACAGATTGTAAATACTACATAAAGAAGTGATGAAAAGAAAGGTTAAATCTGTTGCAGGATCATGAAGGTACACACGACATGGGGAGAAACCCCTGGATAGAAGGAGGAGAAGCAGAGAGAAACCCCTGGATAGAAGGAGGAGAAGTAGAAAGAAACTCCTGGATACAAGGAGGAAAAGCAGAGAGAAACCTCTGGATAGAAGGAGAAGCAGAGAGAAACTCCTGGATAGAAGGAGGAGAAACAGAGTTGGGTACCATCACATTTTGCATTTGAGCTCTTCTATTAATAGCCTGAGATTATTACAGCCTTGCAAAAAATCTAAATATTTGAATCCATTATCGATCATTGTGTCTGTGAACAAGCTCCTCATATAGCTAACAATCTTCTCCTTTTAATTGATGGTTTGAGAGTCATATAATTTAATGACCAACACAGGGTTGATAAATTGATTAAATGCATAAAAACAAAACTAAACTAAAACATTCTTCTGCATTTTGACCCAACGTCTACAGTGAGTGCAATGTGATACCAAAGAGAATAATTTGATAGCATTTCATTATAATCATTACTGCCTAATTTATTCAATGCAGATTCCATAGAAACATGCACATGGAATGGCGACTTAATAAAATCACCTGGATTCCTAACAATTTTTAAATATGTTTGAAATATTATTCTATAATTAGTTTTATTTCTTATTGTTTTGTTTAACATGTCAATAAACATATTTGTATGCTGTCAAATATGTTTGACCGTTTTATTATTTTTCATTTTTATTCTTCCAAAACTCAGTGAGTATACATAGTGTAGGGAAAATTTGAAATAGAAAGACTCAGTTGACTATCTACAATTTTAAATTATTCTTTGGGTAATAATTTTGTTCATTTTTATTCAAGAAAATACAAATCCTTGTGTGTGGGACTCAGCATCATGCTACGTTACACTGTTGACTTCGTCTTCTCATGTATGACAAGCGAGGTCCAAGCAGGGAACTGTTGTTTATAAAATTGGGTAACTGAAGAATAAAATTAAGGAAGGGGAATGGTGCAAAGTTATGTGGGCAGGAAACCCCTCAGGCGACCCGGAACACAGTGGCAGAAAACATGAATTCTGTGGAGAATGCTGTCATTTTCTGTGAGTGAGGCCTGCTTCAGGGAAAACCACAAAGGCAGGAAAAGCTTCTTTTTTTTTTATATAAACTTCATACTAATATTTTGCTTTGAGAGTCATTCCTTAGAAAGCAAATTGCACAAAGAACCCAAATAATTTTGTTAGAATGTTGAATCCATTCAGGCACTTCCCAAAGAGTCTGGAGAAAATGGGCTTTATAAGGGATTAAGTTCGAAGTTACATCACTGGATCGTTTTAAAGCCAGTCCTAAGGCCATTGTGTCGTCAGTTTTGGAACACTCAGTTTACCGATAAGTTCAGAAAATTGCAAGTCATATTCCAGTCCTCTGGAATTCAGACATATTTTTGCTTTCTGCATTCAGGTATGTTTTTATTCGTTCATTTATGACACAAATCTGATGTTTTGGCTTAACTCTGTACAAATGAGGACAGACCTGAAAGTATGCATTTGAATCTTGAGTCCCCTTCTCTTTCTCTCCCAGTTTAGTTTTTGCTGTGGTGTCTGCTTTACAACACAGGGTGCACAGCACACTCAGGGCCCCATGGTAACACCCACTCCTGTGGGCTTCTCTTCCCCCTCCACGGGAAGGACTCAGGCACAGACCTTCAAAGTAATCATTTCCTCAAAAATATTCGCGTCAACGCCACTGCCCACTTGGTGAAAGCCGTCATAGCAGTGAGTGACATCGGGGCATACATAACATCCCGTCCTCCGGAAGGCCGAGCACCTGCCAGGGGCCAGCACACAGCATAAAAGGACTGACGACAACATAAATAAATGCCTCTCGGTGGCAGAGCCGAGAAACCTGAAACGCACTTCTGAAGTGAGATGGCCACTTCTGCAAAGTGCGGAAAGGTCGCTGGTAAACGCAGTAGGAACACAGGCGCAAAGCGTGGTGAGAGACTCGCCCAGCGCTTTCCTCGGTTTCTCCCAGGGCTTCCACGTCACCAGCTTCTCCCTGCTCTCCTCCTCAACCCCAAAGTAACATCTGTCATGCAGAGGAAATGAGGGGAGGCAAACTGAGACTGATAAGTGAATGACGATCCTTACGACCATGACTTTAGGCCTAAAAATAAGGAAGGCCAAGCTTTTGTTCCACTCCAGTCCTAACACCTTGGTGGCCGGCACCCCTGACTTTCCTGCTTGTGGATGGATAGCATTTGGTTCCTTTTGGTCAGCAGTGAACACTTTCCCTGTAGCATTAATGATCAATGGACAGGAGGGCTCCACAGAGGATGTGTCCTTTAGATCACAGAGATCGGAGAGCGCACGAGAGGAGGCAAGATGCCTCCCCCAACAAGAAGACACCCATGGCCGATCCTTAATGTTGGACATATCCGCATAAAGTTAGAACCTTCGGAAGTAGACGCCCCAGGCAGGCCCAGGCCCAGAGGGTGAGTGCTGCCCCAGCCTCCAGCGCTTCCCAGGCTCCAAATATTTCAGTCAAGGGGCCCATTAGCAGAGCATGGAGGCAGCTTATGCTCTTTACGGTCAACACCAGCTTAGGTTTGCTTTGTACCTGTGCCTGTGGCAAAATAGGATGTAGGAAAACTTTGATTTTATTTAATCAGAGGTGATGAGCAACTAACCAAAGCATAGTTAAGATCATCCCAGCATCATCCACTCAGACCCCCTCCAGGGGCCCACATCGTGTTGATTTTCCAAGTTCTCCCTGGGACATGGGCTCTGGGGAGCAGGAGGCCTCATGGGAAAAGTTTTATTTTCAGCTGAGCCCTCTACATAGTAGGAGATGAGCAGATTCAAAGTCACAAAGATGTTAATCTACAAATACTGTAAGTTTATTATACCACTGACGAGGAATCCGTTTCTCCCGTGACTAATGTTGATGGATTTTGCTGAAGAAATTCAAGTTGATCTTTAGAGTTGGGCGTAATCTATCATTTTTTAATGGAAAAGGGTCTCATTAAATATTTATTCACTGCCTTATGCAGCAGTGAGTCTTGGAGGCACTAACGGCTCCTGCCTGCTGACCAATGGCTTTTCCACACGTGTCGTTAACATGGCATTTATGTCACCAAAAATAACACACGGTCAAACTACTGCCTCAGAGAAAGCCGGGGACACTTGATATCACTGAACTGCCCCCAGGTTTAATGAAAGCAGAGATTAATATCATACACAGAAAGGTGGAAAGAAATGCAAAACAAGATAGACGTGGACACTTCCGGCTTCAGTCAATGTTCTAGAACTTGGTTCTCCTCTTTCTAGTACTTGTTTTGTTCTAGCTTAAAGATGACATCAAATATTAGTCAACCAATATTTGGGATATAAACAGAGTGTCTCAAGCTTCATCAGCTAATGAGTGTAAACATGTTGTTTTATGTTTTCAATTATGTGAATATTTCAAATATTAATTTTCCTGAGTTTCTTTCTACTTGATTAAAGTCCAGTCATTTTCTGGGATTATATTCAGAACTGACTCCCTCGAATATCCTTGCTGAATGGGCTTGGCCACCTCCTCACTGTAGCCGCCATTCTCAGGGAAAACGGGAAGTCCACCAACTCATGTTCTCTGAGTCCTCACACTGGTCCCTAATGTTCCCTCCATATCATCGTCATCATTAAGTCCAAGATTTACCTTTATTTATCTCTTCACTGTGGCAATCAGGAAGCCAGTTTTTTTTTTTTTTTTTGAGACGGAGTTTCGCTCTATCGCCCAGGCTGGAGTGCAGTGGCCAGATCTCAGCTCACTACAAGCTCTGCCTCCCGGGTTCACGCCATTCTCCTGCCTCAGCCTCCCAAGTAGCTGGGACTACAGGCGCCCGTCACCACGCCCGGCTAGTTTTTTTTTTTGTACTTTTTAGTAGAGACGGGGTTTCACCATATTAACCAGGATGGTCTCGATCTCCTGACCTCGTGATCCGCCCGTCTCGGCCTCCCAAAGTGCTGGGATTACAGGCTTGAGCCACCGCGCCCGGCCAGGAAGCCAGTTTTTAAGTCAGGCGGGAGTCGGTGGCTCTGTCTTCTATTTATATTCATTCCAAGAGAAACCCAGAGCTAAGCCCTAAAGAGTTAAAAGAAGGAAACAAAGTCAGCGCATATATACACAATTCACTTTGCACTCACATTGTCGAGGCAAAGAAGGAGGACCGCCCATGCTGTCAGTTATATATTATACACAGAATCTCCCATTCCCCCGGAATCTCCAGGGCATGATGTTACATCAAAGCCAGTTGAGACACCTAATTCCTTTGGAATTTTCTGCAAGCAATCCTGTACTGCAAGCTACACTTGGGAGGGCTCTGTTCCTGACCATCAGGCATGCATTTATTGTCCTGAACATCAGTGATGGCCCAAATCACAATACTGTTTTTATTTTCTGGTGGGAATCAGGTAGTAATGTGATTAAACATGTGAGAGGGAGCTTGGGTGAGGCTTTAGGGTCCTCATCCAAACCCCAAGTCAGATGCAGGAAACAGTGAGCCTTAACTCATGGAGAATCAGCATCTGGTAAGACTCACGTGACTTCTGTGTGTACCAGGCTGAGCTTTTATTTTTCTTGCTGTTATTAAGCTACAACACCCAATTTTTTGTAATTTATAGTTTAAGAAAAATATTTCATTGCATATGACTGTTGTCTAAAATTTTGAATCAATATTATTAAAAAAGTGACTTAGTACCAGTGAGTGGCAACCGAATTGTCTTGGGAAGATGAGAAAAGAACAGAGGTGAAATAAATATGCAAAATATGCCGTCTTTGGGGTGCACAAGAAAACCAAAGAATGCCGTGACATATTCTTTATATGAAGGTTTCAGAGTAGTTCAAATACAGACAAGAGGTGTGAGAACTGTGTGGTTCAATAGCGGGGTGCTCTCCTGTGGGACTCCAGAGCAAGCTGGTAACCCAGGGTCCTCCCTAAGCACTGGGTCCCATTGCTGGGCTCATCTTGGCACTCACACAGGCGCAATAGCTTGTCAGCATTAAGCCTAGCAGAAAATATCCCAGAAAAATGTTGTTGTCGTCAATATGTTTGGTATATTAGGTTGGGTAGCAATATCAAATAATTGCATTGCACGAATTATATCAAGTAATTAAAAGACATTAAATAAAACTACATAATGTAGGTCAACTCTAATGGGAATTAGGTGATTTTTTTCCTTCCCTTTATGAGTGGTTGCTGTATCAGTTTGTGAGAGTCCGACCTGGTGTAAAGTTCTGTCTCTAATCTCCAACTCGCTGATCCAAACTAAAACTTGCCAAGGCTGCAGAGCCAACTCTGCTGATATCATACCTCCAGGGAGAGATGAGGGGAACATTGTTTTCATTGTGTCTTCCTTAACAGTTATGTAAAGCAAAGACAATTAAAACACCTCCCAGGAGGAGCCAAAGGATGTTGTTCATGAAATCGTTCTCAGGATGACCTCCCAGCCACAGGTGAAACCCAGTGTGCACACCCCACGAACTCTAATACCAATAGGAAGTGGTGACCTCTCAGCCACAGGTGAAACCCAGCATGCATCCCCCGTGAACTCTAATACCAACAGGAAGTGATGACCTCTCAGCCACAGGTGAAACCCAGCATGTGCACCCCACGAACTCTAATACCAACAGGAAGTGATGACCTCTCAGCCACAGGTGAAACCCAGCATGCATACCTCATGAACTCTAATACCAACAGGAAGTGAACTCTAACACCAACAGGAAGTGACGACCTCTCAGCCACAGGTGAAACCCAGCATGTGCACCCCACGAACTCTAATACCAACAGGAAGTGATGACCTCTCAGCCACAGGTGAAACCCAGCATGCATACCTCATGAACTCTAATACCAACAGGAAGTGAACTCTAACACCAACAGGAAGTGACGACCTCTCAGCCACAGGTGAAACCCAGCATGCATACCTCATGAACTCTAATACCAACAGGAAGTGAACTCTAACACCAACAGGAAGTGACGACCTCTCAGCCACAGGTGAAACCCAGCATGCATACCTCATGAACTCTAATACCAACAGGAAGTGAACTCTAACACCAACAGGAAGTAACGACCTCTCAGCCACAGGTGAAACCGAGCATGTGCACCCCATGAACTCTAATACCGACAGGAAGTATATTCTGAGTTCCCTTCTTCCATGGCTGTTTTTAAGCATAGACTCATATACCAATAAATCATTTCCTTAAAGTCTGTTTCTAAAGTGATCTATTATTGTTAATCCACTCCATAACCTCATTAAAACTATGCAGAATATTCCTTCTCAGATTTAGGTCACATGTATCCCAATTATATGAAAACATTCTCACTAAAATTTCCGGAATCCATTTTTCTAGTTAAATAGCCTTCATTTCACCAAATTACTCCAGTGTTGACTGTATGTAGCAATTACGTTTGTGTTGTATATTTAAACATGTATCGTACCTCATAGTAGCAATTACCCATTTCTTATTAGAGCTCATAGTTCTTTGTTCTTCATCCATTTCAAGATTATTCCTTCTTCACTTCAAGTAGTTAATTCACTTTTCTTAGAAACCAGTGAGTACTGAAGATACTGTTTTTCATGCTTACAGCCATTCCGCATCTACTTGGAGCTCTATTTGTAAAGTTTAATTAATTCTTTAATCCTGCTGCTTTTGTTTCACGAGCTAGTATCTCAAACAGTTTTTAAATGGATGTAAATGTACTCTGCTTTGTTGACACGCTTAAGTACCTCTTCTCAGCTGCTCTACGTGCTACTGACAAATTGAAGACATTATTAGACGAGAAAAAGTAAATAATCATACTTTTCCTGAGAAATCCAAACACGTTTTAACATAGCTCTAAAATGTTCATACATTTTGTGTGAAGAGAGTGTAGGAAAAAAGATATCCATAATTTATGGGTAAAATATTTGTGCGACGAGATGGTAAGGCATGTTTTCAAAAGGCAGAATTGTTTTCTTTAGTGCAGGTTTTTATTGTGGTTGCCTTAGGTAAACCTCACACCATTTTCCCATTATGCATGAAGATAATCCCTGTGGCCTCCCTAGGGATGGGACTGGGGGGAGCTTCTGGGGCCGTAGTCAGGACATAGAAGGTGGAGATTTCAGGCGTGTGACATGTGAACCCAGCCAGAGTCGGCCTGTGTCTGTGCCCTCTCTGCAGGGGTCCCTACAGCCACCATCCAAACTACAGCTTCCAGTGGCTGCATGGCCAACCCGGCAGACATCACATCTCTAGGGAAGATACCAGGGGAACATTAGGGGATCCTTCTAAACAAGGGCCTAACTCAACTTCTGAGGTTTTTTGCCATATAATTTACTCCTTTTCTCCCTTTGTTCCCAGCAGGTCCCCCCTTTTATTCAGGAGTCCCCTCCCCAAGCAGCTTATAAAACTCTTTCTTCATCTCTGTCACCACAGGACAACGTGATTCTGTTTACTTACTTATTTTATTTATTTATTTATTTATTTATTTATTTATTTATTTATTTTATTTATTTTGTGTGTGTGTGTGTGTGTGTGTGTGTGTGTATGTGTGTGATGGAGTCTCACTCTGTCGCCCAGGCTGGAGTGCAGTGACGCTATCTTGGCTCACCACAACCTCTGCCTCCCAGGTTCAAGCTATTCTCCTGCCTCAGCCTCCCAAGTAGCTGGGACTATAGTCATGTGCCACCACACCCTGCTAATTTTTGTATTTTTAGTAGAGACGGGGTTTCACCATGTTGGCCAGGCTGGTCTCAAACTCCTGACCTCATGTTCTGCCTGCCTCTGCCTCCCAAAGTGTCGGGATTACAGGCGTGAGTCACTGCGCCTGGCCCGTGATTCCATTCTTATGCCTGACGCCTTCTGTCACGGGAGTGCTCCCACACCCGGTGCGCCTCGTCTTGCCCCTCCTTCTCAGCAGTACATCACCCAGCACGTATCCTTTCTGTGCTAAAAATGTATGGCTTTTCTGCCATTCTTTATTCCTCCTTTCTTGAATCATTAACAAATTGACCACACATTTATTACTGTTGGAAAGTAGTAAAATTGGACACATCTAACCTCTCCTTTTTTGCCTTTTAAAATTTTCCTACTGGCTGGTTGGGAATTCATTCGTTCATTCGTTCACTTATTTGTTCATTTATTAATCAATCAATCGATACTTATTGATCACTTTTTCTGTACCAGCCACTGTGCTAAGTGAGCAGGAACTCAACATCCAAGGCTGTCAAGGGGGAAGAACATAAGCTACAGACGGATGACTATGTGTTTTCTCGGCGTGTGTCCAGGATCACAAACTTTTCTCAAATCTACTCTATAGGGATTGTCAAGGGATCTATGCTTCCCTATTTTTTTTTTTTCTTTAGAGCTCCAAGCTGTAGACATAACTTCATGGAACACTTAGCAATTTTTGGTTAATGTGGAGGAACTGGGCCCCCAGGGAACGAAGTGGGGGACTTAGTCCCAAGGGACAGAGATTAGAGTTCAGCTTACTTTGCTCTAAGCACCAAACAAATTGGGGAGCTCTAGACATCTATGGATTCTCTGTGGGCCAAAACAAAGCCCACCTGGTACGTTTCTAGGGCCCAGGATGCAGATGCGCGCAGGGGACTGTCAGTCACAGAAGCTGAGGCACAAAGAGGAAGAGTGGGAGTAGGTTCAATGGTGACAAAGTAAAGGAGAAATTTATAAACGACCTTTAAGCCAGGTGCGGTGGCTCACACCTGTAATCTCACCACTTTGAGACGCTGAGGCAGGTGGATCACTTGAAGTCAGGAATTTGAGACCAGACTGTCCAATATGGTGAAACCCAGTCTCTACTAAAAATACAAAAAATTAGCTGGGCGTGGTGGCACAAGCCTGTAATACCAGCTACTCAGGAGGCTGAGGCAGGAGAATCGCTTGAACCCAGGAGGCAGAGGTTCCTGTGAGCCAAGATCGCACCACTGCATTCCAGCCCGGCTGTTGCAGTGAGACTCCATCTCAAAAATAAGTAAGTAAATAAATAAATAAACAATCTTTAATACTGACTATGCTATGGGTATAATAGTGATGAACAACAAGTGAGACAATAAAACAAATGCCAAAACATCAATCCCAGGTGATTTTCCAGTGCCGGCTTCCAGGATTTGGGATCCAAGAGAAGCAACTTATAAAATGAGGATGGCAGACAGGTACGGAGGGGCTTAGGAAACTAAACTCAGGCTGATGTGTTTGATGTGTTACCTTCTGACATGAAAAACAATTCCAGGTCAAGCTCTGAATTAACGGACGTTTTGCACTGCAGGGTTTTTCCGGGTTTTCCTGGTGGGAATTGCCCAGAGTTGCCTCTTTAGGGATTTCACACATTTCAAAATGGTTTAACCTACCTGTTAACTAGTAATGCTTTTGTGCCCTGACTTATTTTTAAACAATGGCTTTGACAATTAAGCTTTATAAGATAATTCTGCTCAACAAAGGGTTCAGGAGCTGGTGCTCTTGGAGCAGGGCCGTGGGGTGCTCACTGAAGACCCTGGGCCCCTTGGTGATGGTCACAGTGTCCAGCAGCCTGACCTGCCAGGGCCCAGGTGCAGCGCAGAAGCCAGAAGCCGTCGAGAATTAGCGACCTAACCCTAAGGGCATGTGTGCATAACGCTACCAGTTCTCATGCACCCCTGAGCGGGCAGATCCCAGCCAAGGGTCCAAACTCACATCCGTGGATCTCCAGCCTGAACTGAGGTCCACTTACGGTGGATACTGGCTTTGGATTGGAGCCAATACTGGCTGTCTCTACTTTCCTGAGTAACTCCCTGACTTTTACCAGGGTGTCCCAGGGTCACCTCCCAATGAAAGACATACCTCACATCTTTGGACATCCACTTCCGGGTGAACCTGAACTAAGACAGCCTTCATACTTTATATGAAAGCATATTTCTGTTAACTTATTGTGTATTGGTCTAAAAAGAGAGTTTCTTTGAATGTTTAGTTTGCTCTATCATTGTCTCACAAATCAATATCACAGGAACCTTAATCTTGTTTCCTGTTTTCTCTAAATTTCCTTCATTATGGATTCATCTTTTATGCATGGATTTCTATTAGGAGTTACATTGCTGACTGGATAGGAATTTTCCTCTTCTATCCCAAGGCACATGACAGCAGAAACAGGGAAATCCACCTCTTAGCAGAGCAGGATTCCCTTAAAATGCATAAAATATTGACTAAGGTTAGATAAGAAGGAGGTCAGAGAAGAGAAATGGAAGGAACCAATTAGATCTGAGAATTGAGAAGAAAGTGGAGGAGTCCCCCATGTCAATGAGAGAAGAATTCTCCAAGGATGTGTCCTGTTTGATAAGTTGCTCTGTTGACCTTACCAAAGCAGGTGAATTTCTGCATGATGTTCTTATCTTGGGCAGGTGGAATGAAGTAAGTTGGGGCAAATGAAACCAGTGAAGGAGGCACAATTTGCAGAGTATATTTTTGTCCAGTGCTCTCCCTTTACTAGAGAGATATGTCACAAAAGTAAACTGACTGAATTAGTAAGAGATGGCATCAATGTAGGAGGCAATGTCTTCAAGATTAATTAACTAACAATAAAGAAACATTGTCCACTCCAGAGAGTTAATCAATATTAATCCCTTTTCTTCTTTTTCTTCATTTGCATTATGATACATCCTGATACATCAGGACTCTGTAACAAAGTGTCACAAACTGGATGGCTTGAAACCACAGAAATGTGTCCCGTCCCAGTTCTGAGGCAGAAGCCCAGCGTCAAAAGGTCGACAGGGACATCCCTCCTTTGAAACGCTCGGGAAATCCTTCTTTGCCTCTCCCAAGCTTCTGGTGGTTTTCTTGCCATCTTTGAGGTTCCTGGATTTGTAGTTGCATAATTTCAACCTCGGCCTTATCGTCACCTGGGGCTCTCCCATCTGTCTCTGACTGTCTGTGGCTGTCTTTCTACGAGACACCAGGCACCTTGGCTTGGGGCCCACCCTGCTCCAACATGAACTCAACTTAACCCATCGCATGCACCAAGACTCTGCTTCCAAATAAGGTCACATCTGAGGCACTAGGAGCTGGGACTTCTCAATATCATCTTTGGAGGGACACAATTTTTCCCAAGACAGGTGGTGAAGTAGAAGAAATAGATCAGGTTTTTTTTTTTTTTTTTTTTTTTTTTTTTTTTTTTTTGCAAGAGAAGCTTCATTAACAAGACTCCTACATTAAATATATGTTTTGACTACGACTATTTTCCTATTACTTGAACTTCAAACCTGTTTTGTCCCATACAATATTTTGACAAATCATTCAAAAATTATTTATCCATTCACATTTGAAATAAAGCATAGTTTAGATATTTGAATGAGGTTATGTTTCACATTTTAATAGCATTTTTTTCCTATACATTTCTGCACTAATAGATATAAATTATGGTTTATAGAATGGTTTGGGATTGGGGCTACTTTGTACTTCACCCAAAGACAATGTTGTTTGGCTATTTCTTATTAGATTATTTTCTCCTAAATTTGCTTTTCCCAAAGTCAAGTTGAAAAGTAATTTCAATTACTTCTTTTTTGCCTTTCTTTCTTCATCCTTCCCTTTTTCCTTCCTTCCCTCTTTTACTTCTTTTTTTATTTGCTTTAATCGGATACTTGTTAGTGAAGACATTGTTACATGAGTTATTTTTTAAGCAATAGCTTAGAATTCTTAGAGTATTTCACATTAAGGAATGCCAGTTCTGCTTTTTCCATAGAAAGTTCTTCACCCTTTCCAAGAAAAATTTGAAGATGTAGAATAAGGACTTACAGGTTTTGAAATCTATATAGACAAGTTTATCCTGGGAATATTTAAAAAGCATTCACTAAACTGTGTGCTCTATGCAGGCATGTACACAGGGTCCATTTGGCTTTTGTAGTTTTCTACATTTGTGACAAAGAAGATATGACACTTTTGCGATTAAAACAATTATATCTCTTTTAATATTCTCTGGTAAATATTTAGCTCAGAAATCTTCACTTAGATTTTCAACTAACATTAAAAAATGTTTATAATTAGAGAGCTTTGTCTTTTATTATTTGAAAATCCCATTTCATTATTATTTTTGGCTTCCATTGTAATTAAATTATCAGGTAAATGCTAGTCCTTAAATATCTGTCCCGATTCCCTGCATTATTGAATTGAGCTAATTGAACTCATTTTTTGTTCCTGTCGGCTATAGTGATGAGTTCCTGATATTTGCAGATGACACAGCTCAGGAAGACTTGCAAGGGGCATTCCTTGTTGCTTACAACCAAGTCAGTGATGTTCCGCAGGAAGCAGTGTGGTTTTCCATTTGTTGCACATCTAAACTTTTGCTAGAGTGTGGCTGCCTCACGTCTGGCACAGGTGTGTTGTGATGGCCGAGAAGGTGGCTCTGGAGCCAAGAGGATGGGGCTGGAATCCTAGTTCCACCACTTACTCGAGGAAGGACTTTGAGCCAGGCACCCAACCTCCGTGCCTCAGCTCCTTGCTCTGAAAACGAGGCTGTAGACATGTGGACTCATGAAGTTTTCACAAGAATTCAGTCAGGATACAACATATCATGGAAACACTCCCACAAAATTGTTAGATAATATTAGTATTTGCTGTCACTGAGTCATGTTAGAGTGTAGCCGACAGAAAGAAACAACCCATTCCTAGATTCTGTTCACTTTGGCTGATAAAGAATGAGTGAAGTCATCTGAACAAAAGGAACTTAAGATGTTAGTTATATATTTTTGAAGTCAATGAATTTCTTAAATAAGAACAGCTCTTCCCCAATTGCAGAAGGCAGTAGGTTGGATTCTCTGAGATTTTTAAACATTTCATTTTACACAGTGCTCCTTCACTGGCGTGAAGTCTGTCAGAAATAACAGAGATGATGATAGATTTCTGTTGACACATGTTGATTGGATTGTTGTGTGTAAAAAGCCAGAAAAAAATGCACAATCTAAATATTTTCGGTTAAAAGCATTCGTGTTTGTTGCAGTGTTGTTGCGGTAAAAACAGCAGACAAATGTAAACATAAAATGGTGACAGTTTGACAAAACCTTATACTTTGCAGCGTTCTAAAGTATTATTCTGGTAGAAATAGAATTGCAATAATAAAGTCCCATGCTGGAAATGTGGTAAGGTTGAGTTTATAATAGTTGACATCCACCCATAAGGAAAGAAAATCAGGCTCAATAACCCAGAAGTGTTCATTCCATAATCTGGAGTCCTGGCTGAAGCTCTGTTGTTCGACTAGGTTGAAGGCTGCAGACAGCTCTGGGTGTTTGGAATGGGTAGAGAGTTTGGAAGGCCAGGAGGAAGTCTCATATGACTGGTGTAATCCAACACAATCAGACTAGGAGTCGGAATGGAGTGCTCACACCCTCCAGCAAATATTCTTTGTTAGAGCTTGGGTAGTCGCAGATGGACGTGAGACCCATGTTATGTCCAATAGGCAATGCTGCCTAGAACCCGTGGATGGTTGAGAAATACGTGGCGTGGCCATAGCAGAAAAACAACATGGGAACACATGTAGATATTTAGTACCAAGGTCAAGGTGAGTTTGGCAAGTGAGGAAGATGTTGGAAATTCATATCCTCCTAGCTCAAAGAGCAATCCAGCTCTCTATGGCTCTCTGTGGCTCTGTTGGATGAGGAAGGTGAAAACGATTTGTAGCTCTTTCAAGAGCGGCTGCTCTGTCTGCAGGCCCTCCAGATGTGACCATTGATTAGCCTGCAGCTGATGCAGCAACCTTTCTGAAGACGGGATCAGCTAAATGCGCAACTTCACATTCCAGAGAAAAGCAGAGGCAGAAAAAAGAATGAAAGTCTCCCGCTTCCTTTTTTTTTTTTAATCTTTCATGTTGTCTCAACAAGAGATAATTGTAGGAGAATTGAGGTGATTTGTTATTTATAGAAATATTCATGGTTTTCTTCCCCGCTCTTGGGACTGGAAGTGTTATGCCCAAATGAACAGTCCTTTAAAAACACTCAGCAACAGTAACGAGTCTCTCAAGGTTATGCCCTAGCCTGTTTTTCTCCCTTTATGTCATTTGTAACAACTATGGTCTCTGACATTTAGTTAATTAAATTTGCCCACAGTGTCTGACTTGGTTGTGCAATTCCTCTAAGAATGTAATTTTTGAAGGTGGCAAGAAGAATGGTTAACCTTGATGAGTCGGTTAGCCACGGTAGCATGCTATTCAAGATGAGGGGAAAAATTAGAATGCTTGTACAACGTACAAATAAAAAGCCTCTGGAGAAAGCACAGATGTGGAATACTTATGATCTAGGCGATGCTTAAAAAACAAGATAGCAAAGGAAATCAAACGACTGCACAACTGCAAAACGTACCCTATGCCAGTCAGGGATCGCTATACCTATTAGTTTAATGTACCACCTTTTTCTCTGAATAAGTTTTGCATACATGATTTTTAAATTACGGCTGTTTGAAAGGTTCCCTTTGACTCATGTTTAAGAAGTGTTCGATTTGCGTTGGAAGTTTTTATTAGAAGAAGGTGGTGACCTACATCGGGGGACTGTGCAGGTGGTGAGGACTGGAATGATCATGGGAAAGGTTGAAATGTTGAGTGAATAGGATGTCCTGATGCACTGGGAATGCGTAAGGGAGCAAGAGAAAATTCATGCATTTTCTGAAGCCATCAAAGATGTCGGTTTGAACAATTGGAAGAACGGGAGCATCAACAACTGGAAGGGGGAGGGGGAGGCACCCGATTCGGGCGGCGGGATCTCATTTTGGAGCACATTCAGCTTGAGGTATCCAGGACACATCAGAATGAAGAACCAAGCTGGCCGCTGGATATGCAAGGATGGAATGCAAAGTCTTGGAATATCTAGATGAAAAGCCTGGCTCTTGGTTAAAAACCTATGTGTGGTTTTCAGCCCTAACCCCGTGTGATAACAAAGCTTTTCCTGGAAGACTTCTTGGAGATGCTGCCGTCCCCACAGCAGACTCGGGGCATAGCCAAGCCCTGGGGTCCGCCGGGGATGGAGCTGGCAGGCAAGGATCAGGCCCGCTGGCAGCCGTGCTCCTATCCCCACCCCTTATCTGCACCCCTTATCCTCACCCCTTATCCTCACCCCTTATCCTCATCCCTTATCTGCACCCCTTATCTACGCTCCTAACCTCGCCCCTTATCCTCACCCCTTATCTGCACCCCTTATCCCCACCCCTTATCCGCACCCCTTATCCGCACCCCTTATCCTCACCCCTTATCCTCACCCCTTATCCTCACCCCTTATCCCCACCCCTTATCTGCACCCCTTATCTACGCTCCTAACCTCGCCCCTTATCCACACCCCTTATCTGCACCCCTTATCTACACTCCTACCCTCGTCCCTTATCCGCACCCCTGGCCCGACACCTCCACTCCGAGGCCTCTTCAGGGGTCCTTTCTTCAGGCGCCTCTGCCGAGACCCCCTGACGGGGATAGGGTGGAAGAAGAAGATGCTCCTAGCGCGTCTCCTCTCCCTCCCCGGAACTCCCAGGGCCATAAAATCGGGCCCTGTCCTTAGGGCTCCGTTCACAGTTCCGTGACCGGCCCTCTCTGCTCTGTGCGGGCACCCAGCACCCTCACCTGCGCCTGCTCTGAGGGGAAAATCAAACAGGGGCCTTCAGGCCTCACCTCTGGCTCACAGCATCGCAGCCAATCGATGGAGGCTGCGGTCCGAGTGGCCCGGACACCCGGCGATGATTCGAAGCCACGAGACAGGTGCGGCCACCCAAGCAGCGCGTGTCCGCACAGGAAAGAAGGGGCTGCAGCCCGAGCACTCGGGTTAGGCCACGCCAAGGGGCTTGGGAGGAGAGCGGGATCCGCCAAGGAGACGGCTGCAGGGGCCACGTGTGGCCTCTTGGAACACGGACGAAGGAAGCGCTGAATGACGTAAGGACTGTCTGTAAAATGCTGCTGAGATGACAAGGGCGGTCAGGGCCGGGACACCCTTGGACATGGCAACGCGGAGGCCTGAGTGACCTCAGGAGAGGGGCTTGGTAGAGATGAGGCTCATGGAGTGTAACACGGGAGACAAACCGCAGACAGCAGGTGCAGGTGGCCCTGAGAGGCGTCCTGCACAGCACAGCCAGAACTGCAGTCCTAGTTAGTGGGTAAAGGGTCCTAGTTAGTGGGTAAAGGGTCCTAGTTAGTGGGTAAAGGGTCCTAGCTGGTGGGTAAAGGGTCCTAGTTAGTGGGTAAAGGGTCCTAGTTAGTGGGTAAAGGGTCCTAGTTAGTGGGTAAAGTGAGTTCAAGACTTTGGGAAAATAATCACGTGTTTCGTATTGCCGTAAATGAGTGGAAGAAAGGGGGAGGCCGGGCGCGGTGGCTCACGCCTGTAATCCCAGCACTTTGGGAGGCCGAGGTGGGGTGATCACGAGGTCAGGAGTTCAAGATCAGCCTGGCCAAGATGGTGAAACCCCGTCTCTACTATAAATACAAAATTAGTCGGGCATGGCGGCACCTGCCTGTAATCACAGCTACTCCTGAGGCTGAGGCAGGAGAATGGCGTGAACCCGGGAGGCGGAGGTTACAGTGAGCGGAGATCGCGCCACTGCACTCCAGCCTGGGAGACAGAGTGAGACTTCTTCTCAAAAAAAAAAAAAAAAACAAAAACAAACACCACAAAACATGGGGGGGAAACGGTGATGAATAAGATGGTGCGTCGCAGGAGGATGTGCTGGAGAAGCCAGAGCTGCTGGGGGGAGAGGAGCACAGGACGTGGTCTGGGTCATCCCAGGTGAGGGATTTTATTTTCAGGACAATCCTGCTCGCACACTCTCTCAATCATCTGGATGGCCATCATTGAAAATTACAGATTCCAAATGTGTTTTTTAGTTTCTATTAAGAACCGCATATAAATGATGCGCTAAAATGTTCCTTTAAATCTGTTAGCTCTTCAAGGGCAAAGCTTGCTCTGAAATTATTTTCTAGTGTTCAGAGCAATTAACAGAACGTTAGCAGAACGGTTGCTTAATGCATATTTATTGAATTTTATCATTTATTCTCCTGAAAGAAACATCACCTGACAACCATAATTTTGTACAATGAATTTGGAATCTGGTGAGTTATTAAAAATAAGTTTTAGGTGGACAACGTTGAGTCCTGGTGTGCATGGAACTGGCTGAGTTGCTGGAACTCGAGAGCCGCTGAAGGAAGAGGTGTCTCCGCCAAAGACACCAGCGGGCAAGAAGCCTCAGTGAAGCCTGAATGTGAGGGGTGAGATGAGCTACCCAGACCAGCTATGATGGTAATGGGAGACGATGTCTGAATTTTAAATTCCTAGCCCTAGCCAAATGTATTGGCATTTTTAACCAACAGCTTTGAAGTGGAATCTTACTGAAGAATAAGAACAAGAGGACATTTATTGTCCGATGCAGAGTGTTGCAGTGGGATTATCACAGAGGGGAAAGTGAAACTCAAGTGAATGAAACGCTACGTTGGTTTTTAAAGCTATTAGGAAAGATTTCCATTTCTAGAAATAAGGCAGGACAAAGATTTAAAAAAGAATACCCGCTACGGTTACTCCTTTCTGTAGATAACGCAACTCAATAAATGTCATCTAAAATTGGAGCAAGACATGAAATCGGAAGCTGGCATTGCCAGAGGGTAAATGTTTATCACAGGCATTCGAGATATCTGATAGGGAGGAGGAAAGAATGAGAAGCTGTGGGCCTGACTTGGACTGGGCAGGGAGGGAGGAGGTGAATCCAAGATTCTTACTTTAATCTGGGACAATCAGAATATTTATATCCTTACTGAAAAGATCAACTAGAAATAATCAGCCTTGAAACAAAAGGAATCTGAAAAGAAATACGTTGTCCTTTGCAAGCTGTGAAAAATCAGCAGTGATAGCAATAATACAGCTATGTATTATTATTTTTACATAAAAGGTATTTTTTGTTACAGAGCCAATATTTATTACTGAAAAGGTGAGATTCTGCATGAATATGTTGAGGGGCTTTTTCCTATCATTTTAAATGTGAAATTATGATACCTTGCATATAAACCTAAACCCCTAACGACTGACCTACAGTACAAATGAAATTCAATAAAGCAGCCATACATAACCAGCACTTATCTTAGGAGATAAGATGCTTAAAATATCTTCTTAATCATTTAAGATATATATTTTGCTAACAAACAGTTGCTTGTTGTACAAGAACATGGTCTCTCAGCATCACTACAGTTCAAGAGGCATAATCCTTAGCGGACATTGAACTAGCTTCTCCAAATGTATAAGCATGATTGCAATGTTTGGCCAATTTTATTTTTAATATAACTCAAGATATTTCCCACATTTCATCCTGTTAGTAATGTACTGAGTTTAGGAGATGTAAATATATTTTTTCTATGAAACAGGCCAAAATAATTTATTAAGAGGAATTTTTTTTCATAAAGTTTTGAAATTAACATAGTGATATTCTACCAATATTACATTCACTAGGAAGATAATCTGCAAGGCATGTTTGCCATAGAAATATATAACTTCACATCGGTGCAGTGGCTCATGCCTTTAATCCCAGCACTTTGGGAGGCCGAGGTGGGCAGATCACCTGAGGTCAGGAGTTCAAGACCAGTCTGATGAATGTGATGAAACCCCATCTCTACTAAAAATACAAAAATTAGCCTGGCGTGGTGGCATGTGCCTGTAATCCCAGCTACTCAGGAGGCTGAGACAGGAGAATGGTTTGAATCCACGAGGCAGAGGTTGCAATGAGCTGAGATCACACCATTGTACTCTAGCCTGGGCAACCAGAGTGAAACTCCCTCTCATAAAAAAAATAAATAAATAAAAAATAAAAAGAAATACATAACTTTAGGACAACTCTGACTTGGGTCAGCAGCTCCAATTTATACGATTCACACAGGACCAGCCAGGGGATGACTCAGAGAAACAGAAACCACCACTCTGGTGTTGAAAGAAGAAATCTAATGTGTCCTGCTGTTGCAATACCATCACTTCCTATTGACAGGGTTTTGGATTTGGCTGACAGTAGGTATGGAGTTTTTATTTTATTTTATTTTAATTTGGTATGACATGAAAACAAATACCATGGACTGCATTTTATGTGCACATTTACCATCTGTTTATCCTCCCCAGTGAGGTGTTTGTCCAGAACTTTTGCCCATTTTTAATTGAGTTGTTTGTCTTCTTATTGCTCAGTTTGGAATGCTATTTGTGTCGTGTGGATTCCAGTCCTTTATCAGATATGTGTTTTACAAAGACTTTCCCAGTCAATGGCTTGTCTTTTCATTCTCTTGGCAGTGTTTTTATCAAGCACAAGTTTATGATTTTAGAAAAGGACAGTTAGTCTTTTTTTTTTTTTTTCTTTTGTGGATCACATCTTTGGTGTTGGATCTAGAAACTCATGCCCAAAGCAAGATCTTATGGATACTCCATTAAGTGTTCTTTTGAATGTTTTATTGTTTTGTATTTTATTTTTAGGCCTATAATACATTTTGATATTATTTTGAAATGTAAATGTTCTAGTCTTGCATTTTTTTCGTATGAGCATCCAATTTTCCCAGGACCACTTTGTTGAAAGGCGACCCATTCTCCATTGAATTGCCTGTGCTCTTTGTTCTTTGTCAAAGAGCTGTTGACTGTGTTAGCGTGTTTTACTTCTGGCTCTTAATTCTGTTCTGTTGGTCAATTTGTCTGTTCCTTCACCAATGCCAAGCCATCTTGATTACTGTAAGTTCATTGTAAATCTTAAAGTTGGTTGTGTGCTGTTGTTTCTCTGACTTTGTTCTTTTCCTTCAATATTCTGTTCACTGTTATGGGTCTTCTGATTTTCTATGTAAACTTCAGAATCAGTTTGGAGATGTCCAAACAATACCTCACCTGGATGTTGATTGGGATTTCACTGAATCTATCCAGCGAATTTGGAAGAACTGGCATCTTAACAAAAAAATCTCCCAGTCCATGAAAATAGAATATCTCGGCCGGGCGCGGTGGCTCAAGTCTGTAATCCCAGCACTTTGGGAGGCCGAGACCGGCGGATCACGAGGTCAGAAGATCGAGACCATCCTGGCTAACACAGTGAAACCCCGTCTCTACTAAAAAAAATACAAAAAACTAGCCGGGTGAGGTGGCGGCGCCTGTAGTCCCAGCTACTCGGGAGGCTGAGGCAGGAGAATGGCGGGAACCCGGGAGGCGGAGCTTGCAGTGAGCAGAGATCGTGCCACTCACTCCAGCCTGGGCCACAGAGCGAGACTCCGTCTCATAAAAAAAAAAAAAAGAAAGAAAAGAAAATAGAATATCTCTCCATTGATTTAGATTTTCTTTATTGTTTTCTATCAGAGTTTTGTAGTTTTTAGATACAGATCTTGTGCATAATCCATTCGATTTATACATGTCTGTCTCATTTTTCTGCTATTGTAGTTGATATGGTGGTCTTAATTTCAAATTACAAATGCTCAGATTGATGATAGACAGAAAATCAAGTGACTTATGTGTGTTAAACTGGTATCTTATAACATTGTTGTGTTATTTATTAGACCAGGAATTGTTATTGTTTTGGTCAGTTCTTTGGGAGTTCCTACATAAACCATCGTATAATCTGTGAACAAATACAGTTTAATTTCTTTTTTTACAAAGTGTGTGGCTTTCTTTTCTTGTGGCCCTAGACAGGACATTCAGTAGGATGTTGAGAAACAACCACAGGAAGAAACCCCTTTGCCTGGGTCCCAGTCGTAAGGGGAAGATGGTCCACTTCTCAGCTCCTGATGTGAAACTGGTTGGAGGTGTTTGTAGCTGTTCTTCATTAAGTTGATGAAGTATCCCTCTGTTTCTAGTCTGCTCAGAGTTGTTTCATTCAGAGTATTGAATTTTGTCAAATGCTTTTTCTGCATTTATTGGTATGACTGTATAGTTTTTCTTATTTAGCCTGTTGATGTGGTGGATTACAATAAGTGAGGTTTTTTGTTTGTTGGTTGGTTGGTTTGTTTGTTTTTGAGCCAGAGTCTTACTCTGTCTCCTAGGCTGGAGTGCAGTGATGCGATCTCAACTCACTGCAACTTCTGCCCTCGGGGCTCAAGCGATTCTCCCACATCCACCTTCCCACATCAGCCTCCAGAGTAACTGGGGCTACAGGCACACACCACAGCACCGGCTTATATATATATATAAAATATATATATATATTTATTATTATTATTTTTTTTTAGAGACTGGGTTTCACCATGTTGCCCAGGCTGGCCTTGTACTCCTGGCCTCAAGCGATCCTCCTGCCTTGGCCTCCCAAAGTACTGGGAGTGCAGTTGTGAGCCACGGCGCAAGCCACATTAAGTGAGTCTTAAGTGTGGAATGTGCCCTGCATATGTGGAAAAGAGTCTCACTTGGTTGTGGTGTATAATTCATTTTATTTATTGTTGGGCTTTATTTGCTGTTACTGTGTTTGAGGACTTTCATACATATACTCATAAAAGATTTTGGTTTGTATTTTTCCTCACTTTCAACCTTTTTACCTGGTTTTCATGTTTGAGTAATGCTGGACTCGTGAAATTAGTTAGGACGTGTTCTTCAGTTCCTATTTTTCAGAACATATCATAGAGAATTGGCATCATTTTTTCTTAAACATTTAGTGGTGTTCTATTTTGGAAAGTTATTGCTTATTGATTCAATTTCTGAAATAGATATAGGCTCATTCATTTTGTTCAGTTCTCCTTGTGTGAGTTTTTGCAGTTTACATTTCTTTAGGAATTGATCCATTTTATTTGTTGCTAAATTTGTGGGCATTTGGTGATTCACAATATTCCTTTATTTCCTTTTATAGCTCATTCGTAGTAATGTCACCTCTTTCATTCTGATATTCGTAATTTGAGTATTTTTTTCTTTTACCTGGTTAGCCAGGTTAGAAGCATATAAGTTTAAAAATCATTTCAGAGAACCTCCTTTTGGTTATGTTAATTTTTGCTATTAATTTCCTGGCTTCAGTTTCATTGATTTCTAATCTGATTTTTATTTTGTTCCTTTCTTCTCTGTATTTTTAAGCTTAAATTGTTTTTTCTCTCATTTCTTGAAGTGCAAGCTTAGATTTCAGATCTTTTTGTTTCTAATAATGCTTTTCTAATAAATGTATTTCTTTGTAGGTATCATTTTACCTTCTCCCATAAAATTTGATTAGAAAGTTGTGTTTTGACTTTTATTTAGTTCAAAATGTTTTTAAAACTTTCTTCAGCCTTTTTTTTTTTGACACGTATCACTGAGAAGTGTGCTTTTTAATTTTGAATTTCTGGGGATGGTTCAAGTATCTTGTTGTTATTGATTTATAGCATAATTCCATTGTGGTCTGAGAATGCATTTTGTCTGCTTTCTTTCTGCAAGTTTGCTAAGGTGTGTCTCATCACCCAAAATGTACACAGTCTTGGTAAATGTTCCCAGTGACCTTGAGAAGAACGTATTTCCTGCTATTTGTTGAGCAGAGTGTTCTATCTTCTGCCTAGAATTGTCATATGGATCAAGTTAATCCCCATTATTGTTCAGATTGACTATATTCTTATTAATGTTCTGCTTGTTAGATCCACCAAGTCCTGAAAGGCAGGCACTGAAGTCTCCAGCTGTAACTGTTTATTTTTCATTTCTCCTTGCAGTTCTACTAGGTTACCTGTGTTTTGATACTTTGTCGTTAAGGACTTGCTTGTTAAAGATTGTTATAACTTCTTGGAGAATTAACCACTTTATTACTCTTTAATGTCCATCTTTATCCCTGATAATTTTCCTTGTTCTGATGTCTGTTTTGAATGGAATTACTAAAGTTCTTTGAGTTTTGTTTTGATTATTGTTAGCATAATATATCTTCCTTCATCTCTTTAATTTTAATATGTGTCTTTATGTTTAAATCGAGTTTCCTATAGAAAACTGCCCTTTTGTTGTTGTTTAAAATCCATTTTAACCATCATTGCCTTTAATTGGTATAGTTAGAACATATACATTTAAAGCAAATATTTATGGCATTGCATTAATATTAATATAATCATGATTTTATTATTTTGTATTTATTGCACTTACTCGTTTTCTCTTCCTCTTCGTTTTTGCATTCTCTGATTTAAATTGTGCGTACAATTTCATATTATTTCTTCTCTTAAGAAATAAAATCTGCTTTCTATAGAAGAAAATATTGGTTGTCTTAGAGTTTGTAATATATGTTTACAAGTAATCTGGGACCACTTTCAGATGGTTCCTGATAAAGAAATATTTTCAACTCTTGCTCCCCTTTTTTTATAAATTTGCTGTGATTTAATTCACTTATCTGTATGCTATAATCAGACAATACGTTGTTACTCTTATTACCGTGAACAAAAAATTAAATAGTAGATAAAGTAAGAATTATCTACATTTACTTTCATGCCTTGATCACTTTCTTTAGTTCTGAAGAACTTTCAGCATTTCTCACAGTGCTGGGCTTCTTGCAATTAATACCCCTAGTTTTTGTCTGAAAAGGTCTTCAGTTCTCTCCCAATTCTGAAGGACAATTTCTCTGGATCTAGAACTCTGGGTCGGTGGTGTCCTTCTTTCAACACTTAAATACTTGATTTAACTCTTCCAGCTTACATGGAATCTGTGGAAGACATCTGGTGGGCTTGTTATTTTTTTTCCTTTATAGATGAGGCATTTTTTCTTTTTTTTCTTGGGCTACTTTCCAGATTTTCTCTTGGGCTATAGTTTTGGGGTAACTTGAATATGTTATGTCCACCTGTAGCCTTTTTTATTTGTTTTTCATGTGGCTTGGTGTCCTCTAGACTTCCTGAATCTCTGTTTTGGTGTCTGTCATAGATTTTTAAAAAATTCTTGCTCATTTTACTGCAGATATTTCTTCTACTCCTCTCTCTTATTTTTTAAATCTTCCTTCTGGTATTTTAAATATCCATATATTACATCTTTTGAGATTGCCCTACAGTTTTTGAAAATTTTGTTCTTTTTTATTTTGCTCTTTTTGTTTCAGAAGTTTCTATTGACGTTTCTCCAAGCTTGTTGATTTTTATCTGGGTTATGTCTAGTTAATGATAAGCCCATAAAAGGCATTCCGTATTTCTGCTTTGGTGTTTTCATTTCCAGCATTTCATTTTGATCCCTTTTTAGAATTTTCGTCTCTCTGCTTACATGACACACAAGTTCTTATGTGACAGTTACTTTTTCCATTTGAGCCCATAATGTACCAATCACAGTTATTTTAAGTGTCCAGTCCTATAATTCCCAAATCTGTGTCCCATCTGAGTCAGGATGTGAGGCTTGTTTTCTCTCTTCAGATTGTGGAGGATCCTTGCTTTGGGGAAGCCTCATGATTTTTTGTTCATATCTGGGTAATATGGGGTTACGTAATAGAAACCAAGCTTCAGTGTGAAGTGTGATGCTGATCTGCTGCAAATTGGGCTGTACTTAATGTTTTCTGCAGCTGTAGGTTTCAGGGCTTCCAACTCCTCTCTAGTGTACAGGCTTCTATCTCTCTTGTTGTCTTTGTGTTTCCCTATAAACTCCTTCTCAAGTAGAGTTTGAGCCGGGCAGCTCTTTTGGCTGTGACCCTTGTTATTTCACCAGAACTCTGTGGGGTGGCAAGGGTGGTGGTGGGACGATGTGTTCTATCCTCTTATCATCAAACCCAAGTCTGTAGTGGGCCTGTGTCCCCAGCTGTTACCTGCACAGGTGTCTCCTGGCTTTCTTAGGTAAGAGAGGGATGCTGGAGGAGGGACTGGGAATGGCTGCTGGAGGAGGGATACTGCCCTTCCATCTGGGCAGGAAGACACTGGGCAGGAAGGCTCTGGTCAAGCATTTCCTCTGGGGAGCAGGTCTGTGTTCAACACAGTGGCTTTTTCTTTCCTCCTCTCAGAGACTCAAGGTGATTTTTTTGACTCTTCACTGTGAAAATCTAGTGGGGTTCCTGGGTGCAAACACACAAAACTGTGGGGTCCTCCTAAGACTGCAGCCCCACGAGCTCCTCATCTTTGTATCAGTCCATGGCCCACTTCCAGGAATTTGTCATAAAACATCCATGCATTCTGGCAAATTTGTGGCTCTGTGACTGTGGCTCTGTCTCCAGGTCAGCTGCCGTGGCCTGTCCCTCCAGATCCAGAGAGCCCCCCTGTCCTTTCGGGCTGGAACGGGCAACAGTGTTCAGTAGGTTCAGTTTTTCTCTTGGGTTCAGGATAGAAGTGACAACCTTCCAGTTCATGTCAGAACTGAGAACAGAAATCCTCCGCCATTTTTACAGCTTATTCTTGGCATGGCAGTAGGACCCAGATTCACTTTTCATTTCTCCAGTCCAGTCCTGAATTCCACCCCTTCTCCAGGCATTCTGAGTCCTCTTATTGAAGATACCAATAGAAGCAAAAAGCCAAGATTCTGGAAAGAAGTGTGCTCATTGTTCTTGGTCTGTCATGCCATCTCATTCCAGGCCATCCCAGTGGGTGGAGTTAGGGAGCAAAAGTGTGCGTGCGACTCCACCTAGACACACAGATGCACCGTTATTTCTGTCTTTAAGTAGCCAAAATAAATATATATGCATAAATATATGTGGATATATAAATATTGACATACTTATATATGCTGAGGCTTATAGGTAAAATATGTTGTTTATATACAATAGATAAGGTGTATTATTATATATAATATATACTTTTTTACTATGAGTTTGTACTGATTTCTCCTATTTCAATCCAAAACCACAGGATTCATCTAACGACTACCTTCCTCTCTTTGTGAATTGATTCCAAGCTTGGTGACTTCCACCGCCACTTACCCACTCAACCCAAGTTTACGCTAGAGTAATTTCAGAATTAATTTTACTGATTAGCAATTAGTGTTTGCACACAATTCTCTTTGTCTTTAGCTTCATTCTTTTTGTCTTTAGCTTTTTGTCTTTGGTATTCAGTCAAAATATTGTTTTCCAACATTGCATTGTTTCTTTTCTACCTCGAGAGTTGGTTCTGCTTTTCACCTGTAATTCATTCTTTACAGTTTTTATTCAGTGTTGGAATTCCTCATAGCCTTGTTGAGTTTTTATCATATTATATACGGTAAAATGTATTCACCTTGGAATATAGTTCTATGGGTATTGATAATTACATGAAGTCATGAATTTCCCACTATATTTTCGAGAAATAGAAAAATTCCATCATTTAAAAATTCTATCATGCTGACCTTTGCAATAAACCCCTTCCCGATCTGTCTTATTTAGATTTCACCAGTGGAACCACATGTGTAGCTTTTGGGGATGACTTATTTTGCTCAGCAAAATGCACTTGTTTTATCTACGATCCTGCATGAATCAACAGTTCATATTTTTTTTTGCTGATGAGCGTTCTGTTGTATGCAAGGGCTATGGATAGTTTATCCATTTACTTGTGGAAGGATATTTTGTTTGTTTTCATTTGGGAGCTCTGTGTGTGTGTGTTTTATCAGTATAAAATACTGTGTCCTCTCCTAATGAATTTGGAAAAAAATAGCAATTGGGTAATTTTTTTAAGAAAATGACCCACTAAAAGTTCTGACTGAACATATTGAATGTCACAGCAACGACTGGGGGAGAAATGGAAACAAGGTATTTTCCACGGCCCCCTGTGAAATGCAGGTCCCCACTCAGGTCCGTGACATCTCCCACTCACGTCTCAACGCCCATGTGACTGGATTTTCCTTTCTCGACTCCTCAGTCGAGCTCAGCTGACTTCACGGGACTCTTTCCCCAGGTCTCCTGTGTTTTCTGACGTGTCTTTCCCGGGCTTCCTCCCTCCCTGCTCTCTGCCAGGCCACCGTGTCCTACTCCTGCATGTGAGGGATCTGCTCAGACAGCATCGTGTAGATCGGCCTTTCAGGACCACACTCGGGAAACTTCTGCATCGACCCTGGCCTGGCCTGCGTGTTTTCTCTCCACACGTGACGTGACGCGTGGCCAGTTGTGACCCCACAGGCAGCGGGGTTGTCTGCCATGGAAGGTAGGCCCCACGAGGGAAGTGACTTGTATTAAATTTCGTTGTTATTTGCTCTGTTGTTTTTAAATACTCTAAGGTGACAACGTTAAGTAGTATCTGCCAGACAGACAGCTGTTGAATGAACGGACAAACCAAGAATTGAGCTGCTCAGTTTCAAGACTCAGGCACATTTGTGGGGTGACTATTACGAAATTACCAGGAACAGGTGATTTTCTGCCACTTATAAATGATTTTGAAGCATATAAATTTATACAAAAATTTCTAATTCACTTTAAAATAATAGAAATAATGCATAAGAGGAGATAATTCACATAGAGCAAGTAAAAATGATCTTTAAACATATAAAATATCGCCAGGCGCGGTGGCTCAAGCCTGTAATCCCAGCACTTTGGGAAGCCGAGACGGGCGGATCAC
The DNA here is from genome assembly GCF_003255815.1 of Theropithecus gelada. Classification (NCBI taxonomy): domain Eukaryota; kingdom Metazoa; phylum Chordata; class Mammalia; order Primates; family Cercopithecidae; genus Theropithecus; species Theropithecus gelada. The sequence goes on from NC_037677.1 coordinate 1,806,251, forward strand.
GAGGTCAGGAGATCGAGACCATCCTGGATAACACGGTGAAACCCCGTCTCTACTAAAAAATACAAAAAACTAGCCGGGCGCGGTGGCGGCGCCTGTAGTCCCAGCTACTCGGGAGGCTGAGGCAGGAGAATGGCGTGAACCCGGGAGGCGGAGCTTGCAGTGAGCTGAGATCCGGCCACTGCACTCCAGCCTGGGCGACAGCGTGAGACTCCGTCTCAAAAAAAAAAGAATTAAAAAAAAAAAATAAACATATAAAATATATTCAACCTCATTAACAGAGTGGTAATTTGAAAAAGAACATCCCTTTTCTAACCTAACGAATTGACAGATATTTGAATAAATTAATTATGTTATTTCTTCTTTAAAAATAGTCTTCATCTGGAACACATTTTGCTTCACTGTCCTTTTTGCAGGAATGTCAGTCAAGCCCCGGTGGCGTTTCCTTCGTTTTTCTGACTTTTTGCGTACTTACAGACTTCTTCAGCGCTTTTTGGAATTGTTTGGGGGTATTTCCTTTCCCTCCATTCACTCACGTAGTCGTTTAACAAATGAAGCTCGAATATAGGATGACAGCGTCACTGGCCACAAGAAAAAGCTGGGCGGGTTTTTAAAATGCAAATAACTCAGCATCAAGGAGGGGCGGACCGAAAGGAGAGCAGTGCAGGAGGATGCGCGCAGGACACCCCAGGAGACCCGGCCTCGCGCCGCGTGGGGCTCGGAAGCCTCCAGGGGGCCATGCCCAGCCTGGAACAACCGTTTCGGTTTTTAGTAGATGACTGTGGAGACAACGGGTGAATGACAGAAATAAAACAACTGAGGGAAAAGCCAGCCGCGCGGGAGGCTGCGGGCGGGCCCTGGCGAGCGGGACCTGGCTGGAGAGGAGCCGAGGGTGAGGCGCGGGGTGCGGGGGACGCCGGTCCAGGGCCGGCTGCGGAAGAGCAGCGAAGTCTCAGGCTCCTCCAGAGTGAGGAGTGTGTGCGTGTGTGTGAGTGTGTGTGTGTGTCCGCATTTGTGCACTTAGTGAACACAGCATGGATATGAACAGAACGAGGGGTTCGGGGGAGCAGACCTTTACCGAGCGCCGGGCGTGCGGCGGGGACCGGGTGCCTCGGGGCTGCAGGGCCTGCGTCTCCGCGGGAGCTTTTCTGCAAAGGGCTCGCAGGTGTTGGGGGCCCAGGCGCCCTTTCCTCCCTCTGAGGTCCGCGGGTGTAGGCCTGAGACACAGCAAGGTGACCCCTGAAATGCGCTTTGAGGGAAGAGGGGTGTATACTCCGGGGGAAGAGTTCAAGGAACAAAATAGAGAAAATAGTTTGTTAAAAAAATAAGATTGGGCCGGGCGCGATGGCTCACGCCTGTAATCCCAGCACTTTGGGAGGCCGAGGCGGGCGGATCACGAGGTCAGGAGATCGAGACCATCCTGGCTAGCACGGTGAAACCCCGTCTCTACTAAAAAATACAAAAACTAGCTGGGCGAGGTGGCGGCGCCTGTAGTCCCAGCTACTCGGGAGGCTGAGGCAGGAGAATGGCGTGAACCCGGGAGGCGGAGCTTGCAGTGAGCTGAGATCCGGCCACTGCACTCCAGCCTGGGCGACAGAGCCAGACTCCGCCTCAAAAAAAAAAAAAAAAAAAAAAG
>NC_037677.1:2107983-2216052 GCF_003255815.1 Theropithecus gelada
TGTCAGAGTGGAGTGAAGTGGAGGCTACTGAATAAGTTTTAATTAACAGTGAAAAGGATCCCACAGCACCTCTGCCTCTGGCCACACCCTCACCCACACAGGAAGACAGAATAAAGGCTCAGTTTCTAAGATGGTCATAAGATGGTTTCCCCACCTCCCAAATTCATGTGGTAAAATCCTAACCACCTAGATGAGATGTTGGTAGGAAGAGGTAGGGTGGGGCTTTGGGAGAAGATGAGGTCATCAGGGCAAAGTGGGATTAGAGGGTCTCTTAAAAAGTGGGTCTCTTACAAAGAGACCCCAGAGAGATCCCTCACCGCTTCCACCATGTAAGGACACAGGGAGGAGGTGGCCACGTGGCAGCTGGGAAGAAAGCCTTCATCAGAGCCTGACCATGCCTGCACCCTGATCCCAGCCTCCCAGCCTCCAGAACTTGGGGAATAAACTCCTGTTGTGTACAAGCCACCCAGGCTATGGTCTTTTGTTAAAGCTGCCAAAGGAACTCGGATACTTCCATCACTGCAACCTGACGAAGATGACACTCTTTCAAAGTTTGGGGCCAATAGTGTTCAAAACTTGTTGGGATTTTCCTAAAGTTCCTGGCTAAAGAGTGTTTCAAGCCTTGGTAAACATAAAACTGATAAGCCAGTGTCCCTTGTGGGTGGAAAATAAAAGACATGCATTGTGCTTTGTTACATTATTTTATTTTTTATTTTTTTGTAAATATAAGGCAAATTTATTAGAAAAAAATATGAAAATCGGTTGCAAAACAACAGCAACAACAAAAACCCAGGCAGACCAACAAAAAGGAGGTGACTACAAGAAAACAAAGACTTGCTGGGGATTTTTTAGAATAGTGTTTACGCTGTGTGCTGAAGAGGGCTTTGTGCAGTACTAACAATGCCAAGGTGGTAGTGAGCTAACTCGCAGGCAGCTGTCTGGGAAGAATTGGGCACAGCAAAATTGTGAGTTATTTGTGCAGGAGGACTATGTATCGAGGACCATGAAAAAAGGCAGAGTTATAGCTTATCTGCCTTCTCGTTTTGCTTTCCTCTGTCCCAGCAGCCTAACTCCTTTTCCCCAGTTAGGACTCCACACGTATGTTGAATCCTTTTCTAAAACCGTTATTGCTTTGCAGGCTTCTGACGTGTGGTCAGGAAGTGCGCTGGAGCAGTGCTGCTTCCAGAACAGGGTAGGCCCAGAGGGTCTTAATCAAGGATTCTCCGGTTTCCCACGGGATGCGTGGAACTCGTCACTGTCTTTCTTTGTGTCTGCTTGTCCCTCAGAGTCCTGATGCTCCAGGTTCCCAGGACACTCAGTTCCACGGGTCATTGGCTCCCCCTTTGCCACTAGATCTTTCTCTTGCTCTCTCTGTTACCTCCCTGGGAACACAGGTACAGTCAGTTTTCAAAGTACCACATAGTAAGTAAGTAAGCATCATAGAATAAGTACGTTTTGTGTTGTAACTCTTTTTTATTGACATCTTTCTTGGTGGTTACATTATATTCTGTCAGTGTAGCTGCAGGAGCCTTTACTTCATTAAAACCGTATTGCAGCCTATTTGTTTTAAAATTTTCACAAATATGAATGATGATGCTATTAGCATATTTGTGTTAAACACTTTTGTTTACATATTATTATTATTTTCCAAGACAAGCTTTCTATCAATAAAATTATTGAACCAAATGGCTTTTAAATACTTAGAGTCTCTAAGTATTTTTTTTTAAACCACCCTTCCTTTCTAAAAAAAAATTACCAATTAATCCTTCTGGCAAAATTGTGCTAATTTTATTCTATCATCACCAGGAATATTAAAATTTAAACAAATTTCACAATTTAGCTGACAAGAAATGTTTTGATTTTAAATGTGCATTATGGTAGTAAAGGCATAGATTAACACAATAACTGTGAAGCTGTGACATGATTTGCTTCATGACATTTTATAAAATTGAGCTAGTTTTACTAAATCTGAAATTTATTTGAATTGTGCATATGAACAAGTTAGAGGAACTAATGGAATAAAAATTGCTGAAAAAAATCAACAATTGTAATGAATATGTGCTTTGTTTGCTGGTTTGTTTTAATATCACAAAGAGCCAAAAGTTTACCTCTGCTGTCTGTGATTCTTGATATTAATGGATCAGCATTCTAGGGCTACCGGAATGACAATAACTGTACTCACATTTAATTTTACATTTCATGTCTAGAAAATCAGATTTATTAGTCAATTCTCTCTTGAATCTCTACATTGCTTCCAAGGAGTCAGCCTCAGCAGATAAGATTAAAGAGAGTTTTGTCTCAGAGATAGGATGCAAAAAATGTAACAGAGAAAATTATATATATAATATATAAATAAAATAAAATTATATATAATTTATATATAATTAAATTATATATAATTAAAGTATAATTATAAATTAAATTATATATAAATATTATATATATATGAAGAGAGCATAAAGTGCCATCAGGGAAAATAAAATTAAAAGTAAGATAAAGGAAATGAGTGCTAGGGAAAGAAATATTTTAGTCTGTTGGTCACAGGGAAAGGGCATCTGAGACCTTGGTGATCTGTTTTGTGTCAATATATATATATTTTAAAAAGGTCCACAACTAAAATATGATGGCTGTTTCTGAGGAACAACACAAACTCGAGATGTGGGGGTGACGCTATCATTGTCTGAATTGAAAAGAGAACCTTGACGCCCTTTTCTACCGGTTCTGGCCAAGGCTTTAGATTCTCCTCTATTTGTTTCTTTAGACACCATTTGCCGAGTTTTGTTGCAACTGCAAATCTAATATGAACGGAATTGTGGCCGTCTAACATTCATGTGCCAAAGCCCTGACCCCTACCATTATGGTATTTAGAGACAGCGCCTCTAAGGAGGTGACTAGGACTAAGCGGGGCTGTAAGGGTGGCATGCTGACTGGAGAGGGTTAGTGTCCTTACAACAGGAGGAAGAGGCCAGAGCGCACTCTCTTCCTGCACACGCGCAGGAAAGGCCCTGTGAGGACACTGAGAAGGCTGCAGTCCGCAATCCAGGAAGGGAACCCCTCGCTGGAACCTGAATCAGTAGGTACCCGGATCTGGGACTCCCAGCCTTCAGGGTTTTGAGAAATAAAGTTCTGTTATTTAAGCCGTCCAGCCTGTGGTGCTTTGCATGGCACCGTGAGCTACCTGAGACAACATCTTCAGCCAAATGTACCTTCTGTTTGCAGGTGTTTTAATGTGAGCTTTCATTCATTTCCTCTGGGACCCTCAGGTACAGACGCACTGCTCGGATGTTGAAGAAGCAGGCACTGGAAGCACTAGTTGAACATGTTGCTCAGGCTGTGTCTCCTGACTGTGAACTGGGGAGTTTGTTGTTAGGAGCTGGAATTGACACTGGTTATTTGTGGCACTGCCTAATTCCTCATCAGGAAAATGCGCATCAAAACCTTTCCTGTGGATTTCCTTTTTCTGATGCATTTGAGCAGAATTAGCCTTCACTTCCCTTTTTAATATTGAATTCTTCACTTTATTTCCCACTCTCCAATAGCAGCCTGAGCCTTTCTATATTATGGCATTAATATACTGCCTTTTAATTACTTCAGACAGAGAGCTGACATTCTTTAGTAAAGCAAGTAAATATATATGATCGAAAATGTAGAAGGAGGCCACTGGTGACAGCCATTATGTCAAAGTCACTGAATAACATTGAAAGGCAGCTTTGAGCCTCCCAGACATCTCAAAGACTAGACGCCTTTAATGGAAACGATGTAAATTTTACATCTGTTATCATAGTTCATGAAGGCCACTTGCCACTTTCTTGGCCTGTTAAACATATTAAATGCTTTATAAAACATTCACTGGCATATCCAAATCATTGGAAGTTCTTAATATTCATTCCATAATTCTTGGACAAAGGATTATTAATGTCATTTACCAGACTTTGTTTTAGGTGCTGGGAATACAGTCATTACAAAAGAAAAGAAAGAAAATGTGTCTGCTATCCCAGGAATTGTATTTTAATCCAGTAGCCGGGAATGATTCCCAAATAGGCCAGTGCATATGTGCACAGGGAGTGCCACAGAAGGCCACGCTCAGAGCCATTGTGGGAAATCAGCAGAGCCCGAGCCACCTTGGAGAGCGAGTGTGGGACTTCCAGCATAGTGTGTCCGTGCCAGGCCTTCTCCTCCGTATGGCGGAGTAAGCACCAGCATGGTGTGTCCATGCCAGGCCTTCTCCTCTGTATGGCGGAGTAAGCACAGCCCTAAAGAGGCATGTGAGCAAACGCCACGAATGTTCCAGAGACAGGAGCTAAAATTAGTAGAAAAAGCAAGTGACAGTCCCTGAGGCGGATTAACTAAGGCAGAGAAGAGACCAGTGTTGGGTTAGAACAAATGAGTGAGGAAGGAAAGCAAAGGAAAGGGAGGTGAGGTGGCCGGGCCATGGAGACCCTGAGGAAGGAGGCTTGTTTTATTCTGGGCTGTGAAGCCATTGAGAAGCCTGGAGCGAGAGAGTGGCGTCAGCTCCTCTCCATACAGCTTGCTCTAGATGCTGCGTAGAGCGTGGACCTGGGTGGGGTCAGGGGTCAGGTGACTTTACCATATTCCGAGTGGGAGATGAGGGTGGCTCAGATTAGAGTCTGGGGCTAGCAGTGACGGATTCACCTCTTTTAGAGTAGATAGCCACCATATGCCCTGATGTTTGGATTTGTATGCATAAACAAACAAACAAACAAACAAGATGTAGCTAGATTTCTTACAAGTGTCTGGACTGAAAAATGAAACAAATGATTTAGCCGCTGACCGTGGGGGCAGCGGAACAGAAGCAGCACGTTTGGGCACAGCAGTGGGAAGAAAGTGTGTGTTTATCAACAAAGCGCCAGTATCCACACGCGCCCTATGAACTGGAAGTCAGTGGGTCTTTCAAAGCACTGGAAACCTGGAATTGTGTCCAGGACATGCACTCAGCTACATTCTGAATCTGTGAGTTGAATCGCACCTGGGCCTGGCTTGCTCCTGTTCGTCCACGTCACAGAGTGTAGCTCTCCTCTCCAGGATAGTGCTTCTATTATTGTTCTGTTTTTCTTCTCATGCTCAGCCGGGCTTGTTGCTTGCTTGAACAAACAGCAAACTGTGATGTTCCAACACCATCTGGGCCGAGGAGGCAGCAGACCATGTTGCAATGTGACACTTGGCACAGGATGACGCCACCGCCACCAAAGCCCCTGTACTCTCGTGGAAGTAAAGAGACTGAGGTCAACCACAGCCACTCCTGAGCACCGAGCTCAGCACACAAGCAATGTCCCCCTGGAGGTGATCCTGCAGGCTTCCCACCCCACATTCCCACAGTGCCTGATCTGCTGCCGGAGAGACGTCGAGGCCGCTGAGTCCACGCTTCCTGTAAAACACGAACATTACAGGCCACGACGCCAGTGCCCTCCAGAATGAAATACGGAGATCCCGAAATCACAACTGGTCCCTGTCATTGTAACCAGCTTGGCCTCAGATGCACAGCCTGTGTGGACCCAGTGCCCCTTGTGTTTGAACGACCAATAAATCGAGGTGTACAGCCAGTTGTCTCCACCTGAGATGTGGGTTTAAGACTCAGCTTGTTCTTGCTTGGTCGTTTGTTCTGTGGATTCCAGCCTCACAGGCCCTGCCTACACCTCATGAAAGAGCCTGCCCACCGGGCATGAACCTGGCTTACCTGAGTCCCTCCAAATAACCTGTGTATTTCTCCTCATTTAACTTTCCGGCGTTTTCATCACTGGACAACGTTGCCTTCAAGCTCCCATGTCTAGGAATGACATGGACCCACAACCTGTAATGACAGCGTTACTGCCACAGAGCCACAGGAGAATTACCAGGTTCTTAAGTTAGAATACAGTTTCCTCGATGAAAACGTTAAGTTCACCGAAGAACTGCTTGGCCACAACTTAAAGAAGAATAGGTTTGGTTAAAAAGTGTTAGTGCGCACTTGCTGCGGTGGGTCTCCAGTCCCCGTCCTGTAGACTGCACATTGCACAGTGTTGCTCGACGTCTAACACACACTGTGGGCTAGGTGTGAGCTAGATCATTACTGCCTTGCCTGGAACTATTAGTAGTGGTCTTATCTACTAGTCTTTCTGTGCATGAGTACTTGTACATATGTGTGCATGTGCACATACATTCCTGGGTGTCTGTGCATGTGTGCATATGTGTGTACATGTGCGTGTGCATATGTGTGCATGTGTGCATATGTATCCATGCGTGTATTGCATATGTGTGTACATGTGTGCATACATATGTGCATGTGTGTGCATGCATGTATGTGCATATTTGTTTATGTGTGCATGTGTATGTGTGCACATGTGCATGTGTATACATCGATGTATGTATATATGTGTGTGCGTGTGTGTATGTGCATATGTGTTGGTGTGTGCATTTGCATGTGTTCATGTGTGTGTGTGCATGTGTGCATTTGAACATGTGTGCATGCTCAGACTGTTTGTGATCATGGGAAATGATCTTTTCTTGAAACAGTATTTAATTTAAAGACAAAAAGAAGAAACATGGCCAGGCGTGGTGGCTCATGCCTGTAATTCCAGCAGTTTGGGAGGCTGAGGTGGGCGGATCATGAGGTCAGGAGTTCACGACCAGCCTGGCCAACATAGTGAAACCTCATCTCTACCAAAAACACAAAAGTTAGCCAGGTGTGGTGGCACGTGCCTGTAGTCCCAGGTACTCGGGAGGCTGAGGCAGGAGAATTGCTTGAACCCGGGAGGTGGAGGTTGCAGCAAGCTGAAATCGCACCACTGCACTCCAGCCTGGGTGGCAGTGTGACACTCTGTCTCAAAAAAAAAAAAAAAAAAAAGAAATATAAAGGTATGATGTTTAATTTTTCTCCAGAAACATTTTTAAATTTTCCCTTTAAAGAAAACATATCATTTTCTTTACTTAATACAAACTACAGTTGTGGTAATTATTCTGAAACATGCCTTTATTAATGACAATTTAGAAAATATAGAAAGACACAAAAAAGAAAATGAAAATCATTTGTCCCAATGATTACAAATAAATTTTATGGCCACACTAGCATAGAGCTTTCAGCAGTTTTCTAGCCATATGTATATTTAAACAACACACATGGATTAGCTATATGTTGTGTATCATGACCTATTTCTATAATTTAAAATATTTGTTAAGCAATTCATGTCATTAAACAGTCCTTTACAAATTTCTACATTAATAATGTTACTATTCAGTGGCAGAATTAGTGGCTTAACACCATCAAAGTTAATTTTATGCTCCAGAATGTCCATCGTTGGGGAGGAGTGCATGGCAGGGCTCTGCTCTACACAGACACTCGTGGATCTAGGCTCAGAGAGGCCCTGGTGTTGACATTGTAACAGCAGAAGGGAGGGTTAAAGCACACACAGTCACACAGGAGGTTTTCATGACTCAGGTCTGGAAGGGTTGGCCTCCTTCTGCTTACCTTTTTTTTTTTTTTTTTTTTGAGATGGAGTCTCACTCTGTCGCCCAGGCTGGAGTGCAGCGGTGCAATCTCGGCTCACTGCAAGCTCCACCTCCCGGGTTCATGCCATTCTCCTACCTCAGCCTCCCAAGTAGCTGGGACTACAGGTGCCCACCACCACGCCTGGCTAACTTTTTGTATTTTTAGTAGAGACGGGGTTTCACCGTGTTAGCCAGGATGGTCTCGATCTCCTGACCTCGTGATCCGCCCGCCTTGGCCTCCCAAAGTGCTGGGATTACAGGCGTGAGCCACCGTGCCTGGCCCTGTGTACCTTTTTTTTAAAACAAGAAGTGAATCACACCAGCACATTGAATTGAAAGGCGCCTGGGAAGTGAAGTCTTGTAAATATGGGAGCCCCTATTTTCGTCTGATCTCAGGCACCTGGCTTCACCCACACCATTTGCTTAAAACCTTTCTTAATTTCATCTTTGGCTGCTTGGGGTCTCAAAGCAATCACCTTTTCTAACCCTGCGAACCCGCCAACATTTAGTTTGCCTGTTTTCTTGATTCTGCTGGTCAGTTGCTGACTCACGTCTGTATGCATCTCTTTCTCCAGCAGCATGCTAAGCGCTGCTGGTGCCAACAGCACCCCCGATCGAGTGTGCTTTTCCGCCCTCCTTCCTGGGAGTTTCAGGTCTGACAAGCTTCTAGGGTGCCTTCTACATCATCCAGCTGTGCTGTTTCACTGAACGTGTTTGCCGCTGTGTCAGACAGATCTTAATTTCTCAACTTCTGAAAAGTGCAGGGCCCCAGGACTGGCCAATGTCACATATCTTAGGTTGCCTCACAGTAGCACCCTACTTCCAGGACCAGTTTCCCATGAATTAATGTAATTAACCTGCTGTCACAAGTAAACCCTGAAATATAAAGTCGTTAACATCGCTTAGTAAAGTCCTGCAGATGGCTTTGGGCAGGGGGTGTGTGCGCCGTGGAGCCACTGGGAAGCCCAGGTCAAGGGAGTTCTGTGACCTTACCGCAGGGTTGAGGCTCATCTGGTCAACCACATTCAGCAGGCAGGGGAGGATGAGAGCGCACGAGGAATCCAGCAAGCCAGACCTAGAGAAGGTTCTCATCCCTTCATGCCCTCCACGAGCACTGCGCAGGCTCCTAGCCAGGTGTGGCGGGGGCCACGCCACCTCCCAGGGGCAGCCTCAGCCCAGCAAGAGTTCTCCGGATGGAAAAGAATGATGGAATTTCGGTGGCCAGCCAGCCGTTTCTCCCACATAGGCATAGAAAAATAAAGAGGTAATTATCCGGAATGAAAGTGGAATGGATTATGATTTTATGTTGGGTCCATTATTTCCCGATGAATTATGCCAGCATCTCCCTCTCCTCGCCGAGCTCTCCCTGTGTCCCCATGTGAAATGGATCCCTGCGAGTTTCCCGCCAGGCTCTTCAGAGCAGCCCACACCGGCGTGGGGGGTGTTCCGGCTGCACTCACAAAGCAGGCCCGGACCGGGGCTTTTCTGCCCTGTGGCCTTCCTGACCTTGGGATGTCTTAGTTATTATAAATCTTAAGTTCCAATGGTCATGTATTATTTGACCCAATATTCCTTTTTTTTTTTTTACTGAATACTACAGGTAGAATAAAGTCATTTTGATTTCATCCAATTATGAGAGTTCCAGTAAATAGCTCTCAGTTATAGAGGTTTGTCTTGTGGTAATATAGAAGTCGGATTCCAATAATAAATGCAGACATGTAATGAACATACCTCAGTTTATAATCCCAGTTTGCCATTTTATACCCAGAGTCCCAAAATTATAAAACATGTATGATGACAGAAACACTTTCAAAAGTATTCCCAGCAAAAAACTGAATGCAAACCCTAAAGAAACTCACATATACTGGATCCTTTAAAAAAGAATATGCTTACTGTATTAATATAATATTAAAATGTAAATAATCTAGATTATCTTGGAATTCTGTACATCTTAGGAAGATTATATTCATTGAGAAATGATACGCTCTTGTAGCGTTGGAGGCTTAGTCTACATCCACAGTTTCAATGTTTATATATAAATGTTTTTCCATTAACATAATTATTCCTGTATGTCTGTAACTGTATGTTGTTTATACAATGAATGTATATGCACATTTTACATCATTAGAAGGCATTTCATATTAAAAGATTTTATAAAAGAACATTATAGAATAACATTTTATATGTAAAAAAGTTTGTGTATATATGTATGTATATAAAATTGTTATTTTCCCTGATTATTAAAAGCATAGTTATTGTGGGAAATGCCCAAAATAATAAAATAAAATATATTAAATGTAAAAGAATGACAATAAATACCTAAATCATCTACAATCTCTATCTATCCATCTTTTAATCTTTTATTTTTCTTTTCAAATAGATTTACCAACTTTGACTTTTATCATAGTCACAATTCCTCAGGTTAAAAAAAAATTCTTTTTATTCTCAATGGTGAGGAGTCTGCGCCCACACACCTAAGTCTTCACTCATCATTCTCCCCTCAAAGGCATCTAAACAACAGTTATGCAGTTGGGAAAATTCATCCTCCTGCTGTTTGGGGAATATGCCAACACGTACTGTATGCTAGGTGGCCATTCTTGCAGCACGTCAAGGTAGTATTCTAGCTGATTGAAAGAGGATTCGCAAGTGCAACCCCCACTCGCCTGCGCCCACCTGTAGCTTCCGTCTGCGTCTCACCTCAGGCGAACGTGCTTTGGAGAAATGGAAGAGAGAACAGGGCAGCCGACAGTTTTTCCCAGGAGAGGCCTAAAGCGGTTCAGCCAGTGACTTACAGCCTGGAAGTCATGGTGCTTCAAGGGTACGACCCGGTAGCTCAAGGTATTTCTCCAGTTTGGGTTCCATTATTAACCATGTGCCATGCAGTTCCAAAATCGGGTTCACCCTGTGGGTAACCTCCCTGGGGAGTGAGAACACTGGTTCGCAGGGGCAGGTGTTGTTAGTGTCTGTTCCAGAGAAACTCTGCCCCAGCCTGCCTAGAGGTCTCCTGTCCAGTAAAGACTAGAAGAAGAAAGTAAGAATCCTAAAGGGATGAAATAATGAGCTTGATGTTTTCTACTTGTTTGTTTTTTTTTTTTTTGGTTTGTTTGTTTAGGGATGGGGTCTTGCTCTGCTGCCCAAGCTGGAGTTCAGCGGTGCAATCACAGCTATGTATATTACCTTTTGGTAAAAAAAAGTTTAACTTTTAGAACAGTTTTCAATTCACAGCACAATTGAGAAAAAGGTACAGCGAGTTCTCACATACCCCAGCTCCCACACACGGACATTCTCCCTGCCATCTGCACCTGCCCCGGAGGGTGCATTTGTTACAATGGACGAACCCACACGGACATATCACTGTCACACAGAGTCTGCAGTGCACATGAGGGCTCGCTCTGGGTGTTGTATACTTTGTGGGTTTGGACAGATGTATAATGACATAGATCCACCTTGCAGCACCATAGAGTAGTTTCATTGGCCCCCAGATCCCCCAAATCCACTGTGCTCTGCTTGCTCATCCCTGGCTTCCCCCAACCCAGGGCCACCACTGGTCTTTTTACCGTCTCTGTAGTTTTGCCGTTTTCAAAATGTTGCCGGGCCGGGCGTGCTGGCTCAGGCCTGTAATCCCAGCACTTTGGGAGGCCGAGATGGACAGATCACGAGGTCACAAGATCGAGACCATTCTGGCTAACACGGTGAAACCCTGTCTCTACTAAAAATACAAAAATTAGCTGGACGCAGTGGCGGCGCCTGTAGTCCCAGCTACTTGGGAGGCTAAGGCAGGAGAATGGTGTGAACCCGGGAGGCAGAGCTTGTAGTGAGCCGAGATCATGCCACTGCACTCCAGCCTGGGCGACAGAGCGAGACTCCGTCTCAAAAAAAAAAAAAAAAAAGTTGCCAAGTTGAATGACACGGTAGATAGCCTTTTCAGATTGGCTTCTTTCACTGGGCAATATGCATTGAATGTTACTCCCTGTTTTTGCATGATGATAGCTCACTTCTTGTTCAGCACTGTATAATATTCCATTGTCTGGGTGTACCACAGTTTATTTATCCATGTCACTGAAGGACATCTCCCGAGTTTTGGAAGTTATGAGTAAGGCTGCTCTAAACATCTGTGGGTAGGTTTTTATCTGGACATATTTTAACACTGATAAATACCAAGGAGTGTGATTATTGGATAGTATGGTAAGCATATGTTTAATTGGGTAGGAAGTTGCAAACCGTCTCCACAGTGGCTGTGCCATTTTGCATTTCCACCAGGAAAAGATGAGAGTCCCTGTTGCTCCACATCCTCTCCAGCAGGTTGGTGTTGTCGGCGGGTTTCGGCCATTCCACTGAGTGTGCAGTCGTGTCTCAGTGTTTTAACTTGCATTTCCCTGATGACATATGACATGGAGCATCTTCTCATCCGCGTGTTTGCTAGCTGTGGATGTTCTTTGATGAGGTGCCTGTTAATGTCATTGGCGCATTTTTTAATCCGGTTATTGTTGAGTTTTAGGAGTTCTTCGTATATATTCTGGATAACCATCCTTTATCAGATGTGTATTTTGCAAATATATCCTCCCAGTGAGTGGCTTGTCTTGGCAGTGTTTTTCACAGAGCAGAAGTTGTTAATTTGTTTGAAGCTCAGCTAATCAGTCCTTTCATGGACTGTGCCTTTGGTGTTGTGTCTAAAACATCTCGGTTCGGCCCCAGGTCACCGAGATTTTTCCCTCTGTTATCTTCTAGTTTAGAGTTTGCAGTGGTTATGTCTAGGATCCATTTTGAGTAAAGTTTTGTCATGGGTGTAAGGTTTGTGTCTAGATCCCCCCCCACACACACACTTTTTTTGCCTGTGGATGTCTGGTTGTTCCAGCACCATTTGTTGAAAAACGATATTTTCTCTACTGAGTTGCCTTTGCCCGTTTGTCAGAGATGGGTTGACTGCCTCTGGGTGGGTCTGTTTCCGGGCTCTCTGTGTTCTCTCCCTAGATCCATTTGTTCTTTCTTTCACTAATGTCACACTGTATTGATGACTGTGGTTTGCAGTAATTCTTGAATGTTTATTACTTTTAATACACTAAATACAATTCCAAGACTAAGGATTTTTAAAGCTCTAAAATATCTTTTATTCTAAATAGTTTAAACTGTATCCCTTTTTGTTCCAGTTTTGGCATTCTTCTTGAGAAAGCTAAAATATGATGGGTGTCTCCTCTATGGCACAGGTGCCAGGGGCTGGACAAAGTACACATTATAGACTAGTCCCTGGGGGCCGGGGCACTGAGCAGAGGGGTGCAGAAAACACGGAATGACCCAGTGTTTATAAATGTCTGTCCTTTAAGTTGTTACAAAGGCCATGGCATTTGTTTTACTCGATGGAATGATGGATGCGGAAAACGTGGATCGGGATTTTATTTCTCAGCAGCGCAAGGAGCTAGGAAAGGCAGAGACTTCGCTTGCTGCTCAAAGGAAATACGGGAGTGTGCCTTAAGCGCTACGCTCTGCACAATGCCAGGAATTTTGAGGAAATTCAAAGCCGATACTTGTCAAACCCAGATGTCCTCACATTACTTACATATGCACTATATTTTACTAGATGCTATGTTATTATGTAACTCTGGATGGTATTTCAGGTAATGGCATGAGAAATTGATTTTTTTTTTTTAAAAAAGCTTAGAAGTAGATTCTCTTATCAGTAGGCGAGACAAAAAAAATCTAATATTCCTTTCCTTTTAGAAAAGATTTATTGACCTGCTAACATTTCTGAACTTCTAAAACATAAAGTGACAAATATGAGACTCATAAAATATCCTGGTTCTGATGTGCGAGACAGCGGAACTCGATAACAAATACCGACTGGGAACCACGGTAGCAGAACCGCTCAGCCAGAAACTCAAACCTGCCAAAAACTCTTTAAAGACGAAGGTGGAGAAACCTTCTCTAGTAAGGGTCTTTTAACACTGTCAGAGGCCATTCTGTTGCTCTGCAGAAACGCAAGAAAGACAGATTGTATTCGCATGCTTGGCTGTGCCAACATTTCTGCCCAGAGCACTGCTAACTATGTGTTATTTCCAGGATGACTTGTTTTTTTTTTTTATTTTTAAAGGTAACCAATATTTTTAATGCAAATATAATTAGTGTGAAACAGTAATTGGTATGGGTACATCTTACATATTCATTTGCATTGTCTCAAAACATCAGAAAAAAAGAGTCTATTTATTTTCAAGAAAGAGGAACATTCATTTCTCTTTAAATGCATTTTACAGGTTAAATTTTCTGTCAAGAATGCCTCCCTCCTTCTTTTGAAGAAAAATAAATTGCTAATTTCTATACCCACATACAACACTCAGTTAACGATCTTTTCTGTTGAGCACATTCGCCAGTTGCCCACCTACCCCCGAGTGACTTATGGTGGCACATAATATAGAAATGACATTTCAAGCCGTGACTTCTGGAGGCCTGTTTTATTAGGAATTTGTCCTGTGTGTAGATTTCTGGGCAGACAAAAACTCCCTCTTTCTATCACCAAGATCACCTTTTTAAAGGTTTTCTCCTTATTTCCTAAGAGCAAGTGTTTCTTCTTTCACCCTCACCAAGTCTTTCTTTCCTAACACACTATTTATTTACAGCCTTTATCCTAGAGGGCCCCAAACACTCACATGGCCTTGTGGATATTAAATAGTTACGGCTTGCTCTAGTCTCTTAATTGACTTTTCTAATAATGCAGAAATTTCAGATAGAAGGATAACTTGATCAACATATCCTTTGTGTAGCGCGCCCTTTTATCTGAATTTCTAGTAAAGAAGTAACGTTATAGAAATTGCAACATTCTAAAGCAGCATGTGACTTAAGTACCTATGGGATAGAGATTCCACTGGTCCCCTTCCAGCCGCAGGTAAAGCATCTCCCGTCACTCACTCACAACGATAACCTGCCTGGCTTTACTAGGGTGTTCTGTTTATCCACCAAGTGCAGGACTGGGGCCTCCTGCGTTTTCGTCTACTCCACCCATTAGAAATAGTCACACCACTTCAAGTGGCCTCTCAACTTTAACCTTTTGCCTCCAATGGCGAAACCAAGTATTTGAGATAAATTTCAGTAATACGGATTTCAGGAAGTTGAAATCAGGATTTTTCTCATCTGCAGTCACAACCCGTGTATCCAGTAGGTTCTTTCTATCTGGAAGGATAAACAGTTCCATGTCATTGCCTGCAATTGCCTCTGAACAGTTTTATGGACCGTGGACGTGCATCTCCCAGGGACCGCACCTCCTCCTCTCTCTGTGCTTCCTGCTTAGCACTGAGGGGCCAGCAGGTGCCTTCTCCAGGCCCTGCCCTAACATCTCAGAGGGCCCGTTTGTGTTCATGCCTACAGTGCATTCGATGTCAAATAGTTACTAGTGATATTTCAAGGCATCTGCATTATCAGGCACTTCCAGAGGCCCCTGGACTTCCTCCCTCCAAAGTCATTATATTCTTTCCACCTGTCCTCTATGGAAATAAATGTTGGTGGGACATTGTACAACTGTTTTTCCAAATTTCTTTTTTTGCAGCTTCATAGAACAGTAGAGCACAAACAACGTCCACCCACAGGCCTCTTGGGCTCCTTATTGTCTAGTCCTTGTGATTTCAGACTATTTGCTCTTCAAGGGAAAGAGGCCATTTCCTGGAGTTCCTCCATACTGTCCATTGCAAAACGTTGTGCTACATATAAAAAAATTGCAAGTACAATGATGGAAACAATGCAAACTGGGGTAATCACCCAAATCTATAACATTCTGCTTTCCTGAAATGATGAGCTTTTAGTGGAAAATGGCAACGGATACGAACTCAACCACTACTGGTATATAGCTGTCTGCAAGCAAAAGTCAAGTTGAGAAGATTTGTTTCCTGATAAGACAAGATATTTAATGATTGCTAATCTGAGTATGTGGATGCGTTGTCGAATTGTGCCAAGGACAGCTTAATGGAAGCAGCGACATATATTCCCAAATATATTGCAGTTACAAACCTGTGGCAGGTCTTTAGCAAACCAGTGAAGCCAGTTCCAACCCAACCTTCCAACTCAAAGATACTCTTCTTTGCTTTCTCCTCCTTTCTTTTGTAAAGTCAGTGGGTTTTTGCTCCTTGGAGGTGCTACAGGCCCCTGGGCAGCCTTCCCTCCCCTGCCCTCATTGTCTTCAGTTAAATCTTACAGCTTTTGAGAACAATTTGCTGATGGTTCTCTTCTCAGCAATGTAGCAAGAAGTGGTCAAGAAAATAATCAGAGAAGTCTGCCTCAGCTAATGTCTTCATTTACTATTTGCACTTTATTTACCTCAAACTTCTCATCCATTGATTAATCCAGGAACAATGAGACATCAAATGGATGCTCTGTACTTGAAAAGGACAAAGAATAAAATCATCATGGCTAAGGAATTTACATCTTTCCTTGAAAAACAGCCTAATACAATCGAAATAATAGAAATGGAATTCTGTCATTTAGGTTTGCATTTTTCTAATGATGGTATTAAAGGTGAGAACCACTAAATAAGAGTTGGAGGAAGGGAAACTAATAAGACCTTGGAAAATTCACATTGAGAAGCGAACAGAGGATTTTGTTTAATGTCACACAATTTGAGAACAAAGACCCCGAACGCTGGTGAAACTGTCCCAAGGCAGAACAGAAAATTAGACTCCAACCCTGGCCCTGGAATCTCAATCAAGTTCTTTTTCTTTTAAATTACAAGCGGGCAGAGAACTTTGCCTGGGAGCATGGGACTTGAGCTGAGGTTTGATCACAGGAAGCATCCGAAGTGGAGGATCTTCTAACGTCATCAGAAAGCTAGCCCTTTGGAAGAAGTCATGACGGGTTCTGTACCTGCAGGTGGGACCACAGAAAAGAGAAGCAGGTGTTTCTGAAGGCTTTTGGACAGGATCAGTCAGCTTCGCCAAGGTCAAAAACCACCCCCAAATCTTCATGGCTTACCTCACATGACAGACACGTCTGACTCACATCACTCATGGCCGCAGGTCGGCGGCCCTGTGGCTCTGCTCCAGGCGGCCATTCTGCCCTGGGGGCCGTCTCATCCTAGAGCACACGGGGAGCACCCTTTTTTCAGAACACGCTGCTCTCATGGCAAAGGGCAAAGGCAAAAGGTCAAGCCAAAGCAGACATCTCTACTTAGAGCTCCTGCTCCGATGAGATGACTGTCACAATGACTCAAATCAGTCACTCACCAGGCTGACGATGGAAGAGGCAGACTTCCTCCGCCTCGCAGGGGTAACTGCACATCCAAGGACGGTGGTGGGTGCAGAATCCTCTCACAGGGATGGAGCAAACAGTCACATCAGCCAACGCCATCTTAGCCTTGAATGTGAGAATGCATTATTTTTGCAGAAATATTTCCTAGTGACTTTCTGTTACGTTATTGGCACTTTTGCAACGTAATTCTCCAAAGATTGCTTATCTTTAATACTATCCACCTGATTTTTTTTTGCATCTCCCCCAAAGAAAACACATATGTGATGTCCATCCTTTCTACCGCTGCCTGTTCATTGGAGGTCAGTGCACGCTGACTTTGTCTTTCGACAGTCACATTTAGGAACTATCAGAGAAGAGTTTGAACAGGAATTGACTCAGGCATGACTGAATTTACAACGACAGTGGGAAAATCTTAAGTCCAAGTTTACAAAAAAAATTTTGAGCCAATGATACAAAAAGGAAAAAAATTCTTTGACAAGTGCCTGACATTTTTCTTAGGGTTTTGTTTTCACAGATGCTTTCCTATGTCAAGAGATTCAAAGGCCTGACAACTTCAGTGCTCACGGTAACCTAGGAAACATAATCAACAATAGCCTGTTTGGTAATCATAAAAACGAATTCATACTAAAAATAAATACTTCTGATCCTCTTGTCTAGCCAATTATCCTAATTAGATTGAAAAATCCTGACATTTCCAATTAGCATTTGTGACAAAATATATATCTGCAAATACAGCAAAAGACAAATACTGATCTGTGAAACTAGAATGAACTGCAGAGACAGTACAATGTGTTAATATTATTATCTAACTTCTACTACTTTTGAATGGAAACAACCATTTGTAAATTATAAGTGTCAGTAAAAACGTAAGTGAAACATTTGGAAATGAAATATGTCAAGTTGGTCTCAAAGCAAGCAGAAAGCAAAAAAAAAAAAAAAAAAAAAAAAGTTTTTTCACTGAAAAGTCTGCTGAGGCTTATAAAGCATGCTAACTATCTGTCAGCAGTGACTCAGTGGAGACCTATTTTGTAGGTCTCCATAGCTAGTCTACTGCAATGTACTGGGATGATCTGAAGAGCATAAAGTTCAGTGGAATTTCTGTTGACTTTATAAACTTCCTACAAAGATTGCAGCTCGCAGTCACTTCAACAGTGACCACCACCACTAAGGGGTATTGAACTGTGGCCCCATCCTAGATTTAGGAGAAACCTAAATATGGGTTTTAACTCTGTAGAGATCCACAGAGTCTACAGAAATACTGTTGAGTTTTCTTTTTACTTTTTGTGCTGAAACTCTGAGTTTTTGTTTTTGTTTTTGTTTTTAACTAAGTTGGTCGTTGAGAGACAAATCATATCACGGCCAGGTGGAGCTACGAGAAGTGTTAATACTTACTTTGTCTGTGAATGCCTCCATGGCATTGGCCTACAACGCTCCCCTGGTTTCTCTGACTCTCCCTGACCACCCATGGTATTTGTACGCTCTTCCTGGCGCGGTGAACTATCATTATATGTGTATCCCATAACTTGCGAAGTGTTGAAAAACTGGGACCTGAACTCACCTGCTCTCGCCTACAACATTTTGCAGTTATAGAGAAAGAAAATTAAAAAAAAATAAATTACATTTTAAAAGCTCTTTTTATTTGGCTAAATAATCAGATATTTGGTGTAACAAAGACCATGTGTGCTCCTATAATTCCTTTTCTCTTTTTTTTTTTTTTTTTTTTTCTGGGATAGGGTCTTGCTCTGTTACCCAGGCTGGAGTCCAGCAGCACTATCTCAGCTCACTGTAACCTCCATCTCCAGGGCTCAGGTGATCCTCCCACCTCAGCCTTCTGTGTAGCTGGGAGCACAGGCAAGAGCCACCATACCTGGCTAGTTTATTTATTTATTTATATTTTTTTGTAGAGACAGGTGTCTTGCCATGTTGCCCAGACTGGTTTCCTACTCCTTAACTCAAAATGATCTGCCCACCTCGGCCTCCCAAAGTTCTGGGATTACAGGCATGAGACACTGCACTTTGCCTTATACTTAACTATTATAAAGTGTTTTTAAATGTAACTTTTATTAAAATTTTTTAACTTAAGAAACCATAGTAACAAGTGGTCAAACGCTGTGAAAACCATTCCAATGAACCTGTCATTTTGGATATAATCTCCGTCTGTCAGGTGGGTTGCGGAGAGGTTAATTCTTGGTGTAACCCTTCAATCTTCAACCCTGCAACCTAGAGGTGTTTGTCTCCACCCCCACCCCCAACACACACAGGCTCACACGCACGGGGAACACAGATACACACAGACTCACAGACACCTACCCGTACGCAATGGACGTGTCAGGTAAGATTAGGTTAGGCTGCAGTGACAAATGAATGCCTGGCCATCGTGGCTGCACACAGTGGAGGGCTGCACCTCACTCACAGGCACGGCTCATGTGTGCCCACCGGACAGGCGCACACAGTGGAGGGCTGCACCTCACTCACAGGCACGGCTCATGTGTGCCCACCGGACAGGCTGCTCCACAAGTTTTCAGGGATCCAGGCTGACAGACATCCACTTTCTTTGGCTGCAAACTGGTCATCCAAACGTGGAAAGACAGTTGGGAGGAACACGTAGTGCTATGTCGACCATCCACTGGATAAAACTAGTCGGATGGCCTCGTCTAATCCAGTAAAGCTGGGAAATATGCGGAAGGCGATGGGACAGTAGAAGAACAGCCTGACTGCGTCACTTGTTATAACTTCCTGCCAGTGTAAGGGTAGAAAAGGGAAGCATCGCCAAGAAGTAAGCAAGCCAGGATGATAGTCAGAAGAATAAAATTACAATCCTAAGGGTCAAAAAAAAAAATTCAAATTAGTAAAAATTATTTAAATTTTGTGTGACTCAGTTTTTTTTTTTTTTTTTCATTCGTAGAGTAATGGGGTAATACAAGATATTTACAAATATGTCATGCTTCTATGCAACCATAAGCCTAACGTAAACTCTATATCTGCCAGGATAACTTCAGATGGGCTGCAATAAGTACACTAAAGTCTCACTGCATGGAAACCGGAAGGTTTGTTTTCACTTCCTCTACGTGTCCCTCAGAGGCACCATCTGGAACATTACTAGACACCCAACTGTACACCGCTCCTCAATTTTCCAACTCTTCCATATTTTCCCAGATGAGAGAAGTCGTATGACTGCACATGTCTCTAACAGAGCAGAGAAGTCCCTCCCATCTTAACAAGCACTCAGAAGAAGAACTGGCTGTATTTCATGTTTCCTTAAAAGACATAAAAAATATAATAAGCAATATAATAATTGGGATAACATGGTGGTTATATAAATGTACACACAACCATGTACCCTGTGAGGGTGGGCTGCATCTGTTAGCCATCACTATTTCCAGTGCTTAGTACTGTGCTAGCACAGACAGTAACTGTACATTTTTGTGTATAAAATAAAATGGAAGAAAAAATTGGACTGTATAAGTATGCTACATTAATATCTTCAAAATGTTTGTTTAATATGCTCTTGAAACACAGAAAAAGAAAAAACAGCTTTGACCATAGAAACCTTCCAGGCTCCCTTGGGTCTGTCTTACTGCTTGTGCAAAATGTCATTTAAAATATTTTGTTTTTTCTACAAACCTTTTTAAAACTACTTCTCCAAACCTTTTTTTTTCCCCATTTAGCACATCCTCCTCTTTGATCTTTTGCTTTATTGTTTCTTTTTTCTTAAGTTTTGAGAAATGTTTAAGAAATTGAGAAAATGTGAGACATTTCTATCTTGGAAATGAAGATTCAGCCCTACGCTGACTACAAGAAACTCACTTCACCAGGAAGGACACACGTAGAGTGAAAGTGAAGGAAAAGAAGAAGATATTCCGCAAAACCGGAAACCCACAGAGAGGAGGAGTAGCTACCCTTATCGCAGAAAAAGTAAACTTTAAGTTAAAAGCCCTAAAAGGAGACAAAGGAAGTCATCACCTAAGGATAAAGGGGTCGGTGCAGCAACAGAGTATAACAATAAATATATCTGCAGCCAGCAATAAAGCACCTAAATACATAAAGCCAATATTAATAGACATTAATATTAATAAACATTAATAGATCTAAAAGGGAAGACTGACTGCAATACGATCATAGTCACGGGCTCAACACCTTACTCACGGCAATCAACGGATCATCTAGATAGAAAATCCACAAAGAAATACTGGATTCAAACTGCACTCTAGACCAAATGAATCTAACAGATATTTACAGAATAGTCCATCCAATGGCTGCATAATAGACATTCTTCTCAACTGCACATCGAATATTCTCCAGGATAGAACATATATTAGGCCATAAAATAAGTCTTAACAAATTTAAGAACATTGAAAGAATACTGAATATCTTTTCTGATCACAGTAATATAAAGCTAGAAAACAATAACAGGAGGAATTTCTGAAACTTTGTTGCTTCTTTTGTTGCTGAATAGTGTTTCACTGCATGGATATACCATTTTTTGTTTATATATTCACCCATTCAGTAACATCTTGGTTGGTTCGGGGAGACCTTTATTAAAGCTGGTTTAGACCTTAAGATATTGGGTTTGTGTGGACCTACATTTTCAAATCAGTTGGGTAAATACCTCCGTGGTAAATTGTCTCGGTTTGTAAGAAACTGCCAGACTGCCTTCCATAATGGCTATGACCATTTTAATTCCTGCCTGCAGTTAGTGGTGATTTCCTGTGGCTTGTCATCCTCACAAGCAACTGGCATTTTCCATCTTGAGATTTTAGCTGTCCAAATAGGTGTGTAGTAGTATCTTGTTGTTTTGATTTGAAATTCCATAATGAAAATGATATTGAACACCTTTCCATATACTTACTTCCCACTCATATTTTCTTTTTGTGAGCTGTTGGTCCAGACCGTTCTTCTACTGTTTAATTGTAATTCTGACTCTTATTCCTCTATGGATAAGTGCAACCTCTGTCTCCCAGGTTCAAGCATTGTCCTGCCTCAGCTTCCCAAGTAGCTGGGATTGCAGGCGCCTGTCATCACGCTCTGCTAATTTTTTTGTATTTTTAGTAGAGATGGGCTTTCACCATGTTGGCCAGGCTGATCTTAAACTCCTATTTATTTTAAACTTAAACTCATATTTATTTTAAATTCATTGTAGTTCAAAAGACTGTGTCATATCTGACTCTAGTTCTGATCATTGTTTTGACCTCAGGTGATCCGCCTGCCTCAGACTCTCAAAGTGCTGGGATTACAGGCATGAACCACTGTGCCCTGCCTATCCTCTGATATTTCTTAAAGATTTTCTCTGTGTCTGTGGTTTTTTTTTTTCAGTTCAAATATGATATGACGAGGTAAAATCTTTTTCCTGTCTTTTTTTTTTGTCTTAGTGTTCTCTGAGCTTCTTGAATAAGTGGTTTGTGTCTGCCATTAATTTGAGAAGTTATCTGCCATCAGTATTCAAACATATCTCTTTTGCTCTCTTCTCTCTTTCTGATAAATCAATTATGTGTACATTAAATGTTTTGAAATTGTTTTACATTTTGGGGACATTTCCTTCTTTTTCTTTAGCTTTATTTTCTCCTTTTGTTCATTGCATTTCAGCTGGAGAAGTTTCATTTAACCTATTATCAACTTCACTGATTCTTGCCTTCATTGTATTCAGTCCACTAATGAGTCAGTTTAAGGCATTTGTTGTTTCTGTTACAGAGTTTTACATTTCTACAGTTCCTTGATTGTTTTTTTTTTGTTTCCAATTCTCTGTTTACATTAGCTTTTGGTCCTTGCATTAAATGCCTTTTTTTTTTTTATTAGAGTCTTTAGAACATTAATCATACTTATTTTAAATTCATTTGTAGTTCAAAAAACTGTGTCATATCTGACTCTGGTTCTGATCATTGGTTTGTCTCTTTGGAATATTTTTTTCTTGCTTTGTGGCATGTCTGACTTTTTTTTAAAAATTTTTGGTTGTGAAAAGGCAAACATGTTCTATCATGAAACAGGAATTGGCTGTTAGTGCGAAAATGCACGTTAGGAGTTAAGCAGCATTTATTGTTGGCTGCAGGTGGCAGAGGCTTGGCATTCTCCCAGTGCCCTTGATTTCGTCTCCCTTCTTTGCCTTGGGTTTCCCTACATGCTTCTCCACAGAGAAGTCTGGTTTTTTTTAAATTTTTTTTTTTTTTAAGTCTTTCAGCTGTAAGCCACATTATTACATTGAAATCCTGTTAGTGTGCTGTTAAGGTGGGACTTGGTGTAGAGGATTTTATAATCCTTGGTGTTTCGGTGGGGCTATGTCTCTGAGATGTGGCCTTCATAAATGTGTCTCTGGCGGTGTGGCTCACCTCTGGGGTGATAGGGCCAGAGGAGACTGGGTGGGAAGAATGACCTTCTTCTGCAGCTCTGGGAAAAGGGTCTGGTAAATTATTTTTCTTTTGGAAAATAGGAATTTCTTCTGAAGATTTATCTGTCTATCATCACTCTATTTCTTCCACCATCAATGCCCAGGTGTTGATGTCATTATTCACGACTATTGTGATTTATAATGATGATGAAGATGATGAAGATGATGATGATAATGGCATTCCTGCCACTTACCATTATTTTCGCTTTAGCTTCCATTTACCTATGTGACGTTTAGTACTAATTGCTGTATGACAGTATTTCACTTTATAAGCCTTGGCTTTAGCATAGGATGTTATTTTTGGTTTTAAAAATCGTGAGTTTGAAAAGCCTGTGAAAAGTTGCTGTGCTTGTCTGAATTCAGGAAAGACTTCTGGCCTAGCACTGTGGGAATTAAAGAGATGCAGATTATCATCCATAGGGCAGGTGTCTCCCTGCCCTTTGAGGTCTGGGCATACCTCTTTGGAAACATCCTTCATTGCCTTGGCCTCTGAGGAAGTAAAACTCAATCTCAGAGTCCATGATCCTGTTCCCCACACTAAACTGAGACTATGTGGATGTTGTTTTGTCATAGACCTTGACTTTAGCTGACACTTGACAAAAGAGTTTGGCAAAAGGGGAACATGGAAGGTTGACTTAAAAAAAAACGCACTTGTATGATACAGGTACATAAGTGTATAGATAGAACAGAGGAACCAGTGTATAAAAATAGTTAATTTACTCCTTACAAAGATCACCATTTTATTTTCCTATAAGTTAATGAGCTTCCTTTAAGCCTTACCAAAAGAGGCAATAATGTGGGGCTCTGTTGGCATTATTGTGGAGACAGAGGCAAACCAGCAACTCAACTGAAACAAGACTGTTGTAACTCAATAGTAAGGAAATAATTAACAGAGAGTAAGAGGGAACACTTTGTGAACAAAATAATATCAAGTACATTTTTAAAAGGATAAAATGAAATGTATTCTCCTGAAGGCAGCCCTTGGTACTTCACTTTTTCATGAACCTGACTAATACGTCACAAAAGTCGAACATCAAAATTTTCACGGGAGATCACTATATTTTCAAGCACAACGAGATAGGTTAGTAATTATGTAGAATTTCAGAAGTTTAAAATGATCAGGGAATTGTATTTTCCCAAACTACCGTTTAGATTGTTTTCTAAAGCATCTGGAGAGATTGTCAGAAGAACACAAGATATTTCACTCTACAAAGGCACGGGGTCAACACTCATCAGCTGCTGTATGTGCCTGTGTGTTAGGCAACAATATTTTTTTGAGATTCTGAGTATTCAGTTTAGTTTCCACATGGACAAAGATGATGAAAAATTTCCTCTAATTTCAAAAAGTTTTAAATTAGTTAATAATCCTTGAGATGTCATCCCCAGGATCATGTAAACCAGGCATCTTGTAGATTGTAAGTGAGTGAGTGGTTGAACCTCTGCAAGTCTCTCTCAATGATTAATTGAAGATTAAACAGATTTAAGGAAATATTGCTTTTTAAATGAAAATGTGGCAGAGATTGACTTGGCATGCAGTTTCATTAGAGAAGAGAATCTGTGTCTGCTTAATTTTGTTTACATGAGATCAGTTCTCTTCCTTTCTCCTTTCAGTTCTTCAAATCTTACAAAAACATGGCAAAGGATCGAGGTTGTGTTTATAGAGCAAATCACTAGATCAGACTAAAAGTAAATAAATACATAACACTCCTGTCACAGATAGCGAAAACAGAGTGGAAGGTAAAGCATCGAAAGAGGACCAACCGTGGCTAAGACGTGATTCAAATTCTTTCTGCACTGAAAAGAATGCTTTTACTCAGAAGATGGTTTCAACTCGTTGTAGTCCAACAAATGTTGCCTTCTAATAATATATTGGGAAACTGTTAAAAAAAAAAAAGATGTTTTTGGTTGCATTCATGAAAGTATTTTAATTACAAAAATGATTACGTTTTACTCCGTGAGATCTAACAGCTTAAAAAGATAGCTCTGGTTATTTAATTATTCAGAAGAATCTAACATTAACTAGATTCAATGACCTTATTACTGGATACTGAGTTTCAAATAACAGAAATAGAACATAATATATATTATACATATGTAATATATTCATATATTCTATATAACATATGGGTATATTAGATAATATATGCAATATGTCCATATATTATATATAATATTTGGAAAAATAAGTATATATTGTGTATACACACGTAATATATTCATATACGTATTAAATTTTTGTATCCTATACATATACAAATAAATGATATATACAGATATGTGTGCATTATATCATATACATATAATATATGTATACATGTATTACATATCTGTATATACAATATATAATACAGGTATAGACTATATGCATAGGATATATATTTTATTATATACATATCTAATTATGCATATAACATGATATATGTATATATCACATATGCAATATTTACATATATAATCTGTATATGTATTATACATACATATCATGTACATGTATTACATAATGTATTATTGTATATTATAATGTAATATGTAAAATACTATAATTTTTAAAATATATATTATATATTTGTACACATATATTGTGTATGCATGATAAAATATATGTATATATCATATACAAATATACAATATATAATATAAAATTAGTAATTAAACTATATACATATGAGTGTATATACATATTTGTTTAATCTTTTGAATGGTTGTAAGCACATAGCACACGGATGGGATGGGTTCATGGGTATTTCTCATTAGCTACTTTGAAGTAATCACTTTATTATGAATTTTTTTGTGTGTTTTGTGCTTGTAGGTAAATGTAGATGCCAATCTAATAGTAATTCATTGTATTAGCATATCTGTAAATGTGAGCTGCTATGTGCCCACAATTCCTTGTCTTTAATGCCCAAATCGAACCATCCTTGATAACGGAAATACTCATCATAATTTGAGAGCACCAAGGTGCTGGACTAACATGAAGCTATTATGAAAGCCTTTTCCCACCGAACACACATACCTGCTTATTTCCCGGCAGAAGCGTCACTGTGTTTGAGTCTGTGACTTTCCTCCATACCTTTTGGAGGCATCTTGTATCACCTGTTCTGGTCACCGAGTCATTGCTCTAAAATCCAAACATTCGAAGCTTTGGAGGGGTCCATACAAAACATCGTGGACATGCACCAGGTTCTCCCCCAACACCTATGTTCATTCTTTAATATTTGAAGAAACAGAACACGTAATTATTCCCCATTTATTTACTATAAAGGAAGAAAAACAGTTGCCACCGGATGGAAGAGGCTGCAGGGCAGTGACGGAGAGAGCGAGGCCAGGATCGTTCATGGCTGCACCGGAGCCCGCCCGGCCCTGAGCAGCGGCTGACACCACACAGGGGACAGGGCCGCGCCCTGAGGCCAGCGTCGGGGGCACCCAGAGGAGCAGAGCCCCGGAGGGAAAGGTGGCCGCAGGGAGGGCTGACCGGAGGGGCAGCAGCCTCGGCCACTGGGAATGGCATCAGGTACCAGGAGCACACAGTGGGGAAGGAGCCCAGGGGACCCCGCGGAGACGGTTGTCCGTGGGAGAGCCCCGAGGAGGAGCGACGAAATCCACGCATCAAATCAGTAGGTCGTGGGCACTCACCCCGCGCCACGAGCAACGCCCCCCATGTGATCCGCTGTTTCCTTTAACAATCCCCAGACACGCAAGAATTCCGAAGCGTTCACTTCACATCCGGGATGAGAAGGTTCAGGTCCCAGGTTAACCCGCCAGGACAACGTCACCAGCCAGCAGGTGCCAGAATCAGCCTCCAAGTTCCAGCCTGAGGGAGCAAGAACTTTTGCTCCATCCACAATGTTTTTGGGTTTAAGAGATTTATGAATTACAAAAAGAGGAAAACATTTTCCTGATAAGTCAGAAAGAAAATATCCTACTGAATTTATAAAAACAAATGAAAGATAAGTAAAAAGCAGCGATGCAATGGCAGTCATTCAACAAAATACTCGAGAAACGCCTGGAAATGCCGACCTTCTAGAGTGTTCTATATGAGAAAATGATTTGTTTTAGACGGAGCTAAGCTTAACTGCCAGTTCTATTTCTTACTATCCTACTACATCTCTCTGACTTCTCTTTCTGGAAAGGATGTATTGTTTATAAGTTTTATTGCCTTAAGAAAAAGTAAGATGAGATTTGTGGAGTACTTGGCATAGTACATAGCACATAAAACAAAGCTATTATCTGTTTTCTTCGTATTATCATCAATGTCATTATAAAGAGGAGAAGGAGGAAGGTGAGTGAATAGCAAGAGATTAAATCTTTTAAGCTAAGGAGGAGGCACAGGTCAGGAACTGAAAGGGCACTTTAAGGAACAGGGAGTGCTATGTTCGGAAAGTTTGTGCTCCCCGAATTCCTATGCTGAATGCTAACTCTGGATGGTATCAGGAGTGGGGGCTTTGGGAGGTGATTAGATCAATGAAATCCGTGCTCTTGTAAAAGAGACCCAAGGGGAGCTCTTTGGTCCCCTCCAGCATGTGACGACCCAGTGGGAACACATCGTCTGCCACAAGGAAGAGGCCCCCACCGGACACTGAAGCGGCCGAGGCCTTGATCTCAGACATCTGAGCCTCCAGAACTGTAAGAAGTAAACTTCTGTTGTTTCTAAGCCACCCAGGTTAGCATCTTATCACAGGGACCTGAACAAGCTAAGATACCAGGTTTAGAAGAAAACTAAAATGTGAAAGTTTAATAAGAAGGAATGAATGATCACAGATTTTTATGAGTGATATTATTAGAATGGCTTGCTTCATATTTTATTAATATTTAGGAAATCTGCATATCCAATGTTATTTTGGTTTATTTAAATTAACTCCTGTTCCCTAAGCTCACAGTTAAGGCTTCTGTTTCCGGGGCCAGTAAAGGCTCTGGGAAAAGCTTAAGCCCTCGACTTTTAGCCTTAGTTTGTAGCATTCAACTGAAGCAAGGAAGGAAATAGAATGAAGGACACAGCCCATCAAACCCTCCATGCCGCCTGTCAAGCTCCTTAAGAGCAACATTTCTGAAAGAGTTTCCTGTGGTTATTGGAGCCCCTTCCTAATACCTCGTCTCTCTCTCCACTCCAGAAAGGCCTCTGCATGGACCTGACATAGAGTCTGCGTAAGGGAGCGGCCACTGTTGACAAATGAAGCCCTTACTTTTTGTTCTCATGGGCGCCACTTCTCAAAATTCCTCAGGGATGCAGCTCCGACCTTCCCATCACTTTGTCAACACGCTTCATCTCCTGCACCCTCTTCCTCGCTGGCCCCTTCTTTTCTACCATATTTATGTTCTCGTCTCTTTTCTTCTCTCCTCTTCTTTTTTCCCTTCTCCTCTGCTCCAATAACGTAATGCTTCTAAATTCTGCCATGGCCCTTCACTCTGTGCACCCTTACAAAGCCTTAGAATGCATTCTATTCTAAGACTTTAAATATCATCGATGGGCTGATGACTACAAATGCATCAATCTGTCCTTGTTTGGTAAGTTTTAGGTTAACATATCCACTGCCTACTTGGTATTTCTGAGTAGTGGAGACAGAGCTCCAAGTCCCTTCTATTCACTACCACCAACTATTTGCTTCACATTCCTAGTCTCAGAAAAATAAGCCACAGAGAACCCATGGCTCAAGCAAGTAGAGTCTAGGAGGCATCCCTCCCCCAGGCATTCATTTCATCAACATGTCTTATCACATCTAAATCCCAGCCTTTCCCTCTCTCTTGCTATCCCCCGCTGCCACTCCAGTACATCCAGTACTCCAGTACATACTCTCTTGCTGCCCCTCCAGTACAAAGGTCTCTTTCCACGCTAGTGCAATAGTCTCCTAGTTGGTCTTCCTGTTTCTATTCCGAACTATCTACAGTTCATTTTTCATAAATGACAGCCAGTCATTTTTTAAAATAATGTAAACCCTAGCACACTTTCCAGCAATGATGGGATAACTGGTACTAGACCTACCTGTCCTCCATAAACTGCTCTACAATTAGACACATACTGTGAGACCATGACTGCCATGTATTGGACTCTATGGAATGCAGGGTTTTGATATTCAAGAAAAGGGATGTGCCCAATGTGAGCATCATTTTTGCCCTGGATTTCTGACTAGTGGCATTTTTTAAACCCCTGGACAGAGAGATGAGCCCATACAGATCTAAGAGTTTTCCTGAGCTGTGGAGACAGAGATCATGCCCAGCGATGCTGAGGCAGCTGAAATGGGCAGGGCAGGGGCTGAAGAGGAAGAAGCCATGTGGTGGGTGTGAGTGGACCAGAGGTGGGTGTCTCCCAACAGCCCTTCACCAAGGGGGAGGTTGGAAACCTGCAGAAGAAACTGGAGGCGTGGCTGGAGCACCCTCATTGAACTGAACCAACTGGAGGTGGAAAACCTTGTTTATTTGGGACACAGTCTAATGAGGCTGCTCCTTAATGGTGGTCCCCATGCCCTGGGTTAGCAGTGGTGTCTGAGGCTAAAGGCCAAGAGATACATTGAACAGCTGTAACAGACTCAGCTGAGCTGGACTAGAGCAGTGTAATCCTCTAGTAACTTAACTGCGTGCCACAGCAAACCTTGACATCACAGCTAAAACGTATTATTCACAATCTCTAGCATATGATAATAAAAATATGTATTCAAAGAAACAAAAATATGTAACTCATAAGCCAAAATTAAAAAAAAAAAGTTAACGGAAGCGAACTCCTAAAAGATCAGGTACCGAATGGGAGACAGAACTTTATTATAAATATATTCAAAGACTTAAAAAAAGATGGACATAATAAGTGAACAGATACAGAATATAAGCAGCGAAAATGTTTAAAAAAGGAAATTGAGAGTTGTGCTTTCACCTAGGTCTACAATTCCAGTAAGAATATTACTTTCACCATAACAGCAAGAAAAAGCCACATAGACCACAAAATCATAACTTTTTGGAACGTATCAGAAAAGCTGAGTGCACAGAGCAATCAAGTGTCATGCAGCACGAGGAGTGGCATTCCTTACACCATGGAGAAATGATACCTGACCAGCAACTCACTTCTCTCTGATGGGAGAAAGAGACTTCAGGTGCCTTACAAGTCAGGGAGAAGAATTCAGATGAGCATGATGATGGATTGCTGATGATGGCTGTGGGCAAGCTGAATTCACACCTACTCAAAACTCTCCTCCATGAACCTCCGCCAAGTACTCACAGGAAGGATCAGAGACAGGGTGGCAGACTGGACAGAGTCTAACGATGGTGCAGGCCTGGAAGCCTGTGCAGTTGCTGATGAAAAGTAGTCACAAATCTCCACTCAGATTCTTCTTTACTGCAGAGCAAACGCTGTGAGCCGTTGGGAGAAGATGGTGAATTCTGCTGCCTGAGAACACAGGGGAAGGCACACTGTGGCTGGAACACAGGGGAAGGCACACTGTGGCTGGAACACAGGCGAAGGCACACTGTGCCTGGAACACAGGCGAAGGCACACTGTGGCTGGAACACAGGCGAAGGCACACTGTGGCTGGAACACAGGCGAAGGCACACTGTGGCTGGAACACAGGCGAAGGCACACTGTGGCTGGAACACAGGGGAAGGCACACTGTGGCTGGAACACAGGGGAAGGCACACTGTGGCTGGAACACAGGGGAAGGCACACTGTGGCTGGAACACAGGCGAAGGCACACTGTGCCTGGAACACAGGCGAAGGCACACTGTGGCTGGAACACAGGCGAAGGCACACTGTGGCTGGAACACAGAGGAAGGCACACTGTGGCTGGAACACAGAGGAAGGCACACTGTGGCTGGCACAGAGGCGAAGGCACACTGTGGCTGGCACAGAGGCGAAGGCACACTGTGGCTGGAACACAGGCGAAGGCACACTGTGGCTGGAACACAGGCGAAGGCACACTGTGCCTGGAACACAGGGGAAGGCACACTGTGGCTGGCACACAGGCGAAGGCACACTGTGCCTGGAACACAGGGGAAGGCACACTGTGGCTGGAACACAGGGGAAGGCACACTGTGGCTGGAAGTGGCATGAGAATGAAGAATACTGTACCCCTGGGGGGTGGACAGAAAACAGCTTGGGCTCCAACATCAAATACTAAGACCATCAGAGGTCTCCTGTCTCTGGGGGAGGCCAGGAACTTCCTTACACAAGACACAACAATGGAAGCAAGCTTAGGCTTTTCAGAGAAGAGGGGCAGAATTAATGAGTCCTACACTTGCAATACTAGAGAGTCCTACACTTGCAATACTACAACGGAGGCAAAATCAGAGCAAGAGAAAATCCTGTGACCACCATCACCATGCTGGGAAACACAAAATAACAAGCAATAGCCATCCACTGCTGGGAAAGGGACAAGGCGGAAAAAATTCCCTTTATTGCATCAATGCTCAGGGATGGCCCCACACTGCAGGCAAAGCAGGAATATTCAGAGAAACGCTCCAGAACCCCTGACCTTACTTCATGCACAAGGTAACCCTACACACTTAAGTAGCTGGAACACTGAAGATAACCATAGTAACAAAATCTAAACCAGTTCAGTTTCTGATTAGATAGACTCAAATCTTATACTAAGAATATAGCAGTAAAAGCATACTGTTTCCCAGCATACATACATCTTCTTTTTAAAAAAATTATTATTTTCTGAGACAGAGTTTTACTCTGTCACCTAGGCTGGAGTGCAGTCACACGATTTTGGCTCACTGCCGCCTCCACTTCCCAGGTTCAAGTGATTCTCCTGCCTCAGCCTCCCAGGTAGCTGGGATTACAGGCACGTGCCACCACACCCAGCTAATTTTTGTATTTTTAGTAGAGACGGGGTTTCAGCATGTTGGCCAGGCTGCTCTTGAACTCCTGACCACAGGTGATCCACCCACCTCAGCCTCTCGAAGTGTTAGGATTACAGGCGTGAACCACCATGTCCAGCCCCTGCAAACTCACTTCTTAGCTCCATTTCTACTGTTCTACCCATGACGTCCAGCCTTAAATTAGAAAATGTTAGGAGATAAATAAGAAAACAAGGAAGAAAACCTGACGAGAGACAAAGCAGTCAAAAGAATCAGACTTAAGAAGAAACAAATATTGGAATTATCCAGGAAAGAATGTTTAAGTTTTAGAAAAAACATTGGCAACATGTACACAGATTAAAAATTTCAGAGGAAAGATTAAAATTATAAGAAAAAGTCAAATGAGAATATTGGAAATACACAGAGGGATACACAGAGTAATAGAGACGAAGAATGCCTCTCATCATCTCACACGTAGACACAGCTTGGCCAAAGAAAGAAACAGCAAACATGAAATTCAGTTAATAAAAATTATCTAATTTGAAGAAGAAAAGGGGAACTCTTCAGAATAAAGCACTCCATGGAATGAATTCCCATGGGACAAGCAAACACTCACATAACTGAAATCCAAAATTAAAAAAAAAAGAGACATAAGAATGGGTCTGAAAGAATAAGGGAAGATTTTCTACAAATGATATAAGACACCAAAACACAGAGTCAAGAATTCTCAAGATAACAAAGCCCACACCTGTTCTAGCCACACTAGAAAAACCAAAGATACGGCTGGGTGTGGTGGCTCATGTCGGTAATCCCAACACTTTGGGAGGCCGAGGCAGGCAGATCTCCTGTGGTCAGGAGTTTGAGACCAGCCTGGCCAACACGGTGGAACCCCCATCTCTACCAAAAGTACAAAAATTAGACAGGCATGGGGCACACACCTGTACTCTCAGCTACTCAGGAGACTGAGGCAGGAGAATTACTTCAACCTGGGAGGTGGAGGTTGCAGTGAGCCGAGATCGCACCACTGCACTCCAGCCTGGGCAACAGAGTGAGACACTGTCTCAAAAATAAATAAATAATAAATAAATAAATATAAAAACCAAAGATAATGAAAAGATCTTGAGGACTTCCAGAGGGGGCAAAATATGCATTATGTATAGAGGAAGGAATACTAAATACTACAGTAAACATCTTCAGAAACCACCCAAACCAGAAGAAAACTGTGTGAGGTCTCTGAAGTCAGGGGTTGGGGAAAGCTAGAATATTCAGTACTCAGAAAAATTCCATTTGAAAGTGATGATGAAAAATATTTAAAAAAACAAAATCTAATAAATAATATTAGAAGCAGACATATGATACAAGAAATACCTAAAGTAAGTTTTTCAATCAGGAAGCTTTTTGTAACAGGAAAATTGGATCTATGAAAATAAATAAATTGCTCTCAAAATGGTTAAAATAAAGACAAATAGAAAAAAAATTTTCTTATTTGAATCACTCTCCAAGTTTATTGGCTGCAAAAGCAAAATAGAAATATTTTCAAGGATTTATAGCAGATGTAAATTAAGATATATAACACTAGCACAAAAGAAGAAATTAACAGAATACTGTTTTGGGGTCCTTGTAGATCAAGCTGTAAAGTACTCTTTGAAGGAATGCTGTGATAAATTAAACACGTATACTGTAAACCATGGGGAACCTACTACATAAAAAAGGTATGAAAACTAAGTCAGTAACCAATGGTAAATGGATGCATTAAAAATACTCATCAAAATGTGTACAGAATTTTTTTTTTAGAATTTTAGAGTTGATATAAAAGCAAGACAATTATATGCTACCTATAAGGAACTCCTTTTAAATACATAGGTAGCATGGCAACATATCTTTACGTAAGCATGAAGATATAGGATGAAAACAAAATTCCATGTGAACATTGGCAAAGAGAAAGTATTAGGAGCTATGTGAATGTCAGACAGTCTAGACTTCAAAACGCTACCTATTATCAGAGATGAGGACAGCCATTACATTATGATAAAGGGGATTAATTCTCCAAAATTTAGTTAAAATCCTAAATGTGTATGTGTGTATAGATAACAACAGAGCTTTAAGATACATCAAACAAAAGTTAATAAAACTGAAAGGGGAATAGAAAAATCTATAATTTTATTAATGTCCTCAACACTCCTGTCTCAGGAATTAAAGTAATAGAGATCAAAAACTGCAAGGATTTTTAGACCTAAACAACAATATCTACTAACTTGACCTAATTGTCTCTTATAAAAAGCTTAACCCTCTACAGCAAATGAAAATTATTGTCAAGGACACACAGAACGTTTACCATGTTAAGCCATAACAAGCTCTAATACATTTAAAGTGATTGTAACTATACAAAGTATTTTCTCAACAAAAATACATTAAAAAGAAGAGTAACTGAAAAGTCCACAGATATTTAGAAATCTAAGTTTACAATTATAAAAACCCATGGGCAAAAGAGGAATGCACAAGGAAACTGAAAAATATTTTGAGTTGAATAAAAATGAAAACACATACACACATCACAAATAAGCATTGGATCTCTCGTCCAATCACTCCTATTCAACATCATGCTTGAGGTCCTAGCTAGCGCAATAAGGCAAGAAAAGGTATTAAAGGCAAATAGATTAGAGAGGAAGTAACAAAAGAGTTTTTATTTTCAAAGAACATAATGGACTACTCAGAACTTACCAAGGAATCTACACATGAACTTGTAGAATTAGTAAACAAATTTATCGAGTTCTAGGATACAAATCTAATATTCATAAAACATTTTTTCTAGGTACAATCAATCAACAATTGAAGTTAAAAATTAAAATTAAAAAATAGTGCCATTTATAATGGTGCCAAAAACACTGAACAGTAGGCAATAATTTCATAAAGCTTGTTCATCATCTCTATATTGAGAATCAACCGAATACAAGGAGATATGCTGTGTTTATGAATTGGAAGTTTCTATATTGTTAAGATGTTGGTTCTTGCCAGATTGATTTATTGATTTAAAGCAATAGTGATCAAAATCTCAGAAGGACTTTTTGGTAGTTATTGAGAAGCTAATTTAAAAGGTATATAGAAAAAAATAAAAGAAACTGGAATAGTAGTAAGAATTTTGAAAACAAGAATAGACTTGCAAGACATTACCATATCTCAAGATCCACTGTTCAAGCTACAGTAGTAAAGAAAGTGTTGTGATGTTGGCAAAAGCAGAGATACAAAGAATAATTGCAAGAAAATTGTCTAGATATGTGTGTGTTTACTTATATAATCAACTGACTTACAACAAAGATGCAAAGGTAATTTAATTAAGAAAGAATATTCTTTTCAACAAATTGTGTGGGAAAATTATACATCCATGTGCAAAAATTAAGCTTTAATACACACTTTTCATGATATTAAAAAAATCACAAAATTATTCAGACCTAAATGCTAACAAAGCTTTAAAACTTTGAAAATAAAACATAAGAGAAAATATTTGTGACCTTGGGTTTGGCAAAGATTTCTGTGATGCAACACAAAATCATGCCCTAAATTGGTAAGATGTTGATAAGTTAATGGAGTAAATCAACGTTAGGAGTTGATTTGAAATAGCAGCGTATTCACTCATGTAATAAATATTTATTTTCTACATGCTAGGCAGTGATCTAGGCAGAAAACAAGGTTTCATAGAAATTAAAATCTTTACTGTTTGAAATACACAGTTAATAATATGAAAAGATAAGCTACAAACTGGGTGGGAAGGTTTGAAAAATGCAAATCTGATGTATTATCATCTTAAAAATACAGTTACAGGGTGATATAGTTTGGATCTGTGTCCCTACCCAAATCTCAAGTTGAAATGCAATTCCCAGTGTTGGAGGTTGGGCCTGGAATGAGGTGATTGGCTCATGGTGGTGGATTCTCATGAGTGGTTCAACACCATCAGCTTGGTGCTGTTCTCTCAGTAGTGGGCAAGTTCTCCCTAGATCTGGCTGTTTAAATGTGTGGCACTTCGCTCCCTGTGTCCTGCTCCTGCTCTGCCTTATCACCTGCCTGCTCCAGCTTCATCTTCTGCCATGACTGTAAGTTTCCTGAGGCCTCCCCAGAAGCTGACCAGATGCCAGTATCATGTAGCCTGTGCAGACGGCAGAACCCTGAGCCAATGAAACTGTTTTTCTTTATAAATTACCCAGTCTCAGGCCTGGTGCAGTGGCTCACGCCTATAATTCCAGCACTTTGGGAGGCCGAGGCTGGCAGATCCCCTGAAGTTGGGAGTTTGAGACTAGCCGGACCAACATGGAGAAACTCCGTCTCTACCAAATATAAAAAATTAGCCGGGCGTGGTGGTGCATGCCTATAATCCATTTACTCAGGAGGCTGAGGCAGGAGAATCGCTTGAACCTGGGAGATGGAGGTTTCAGTGAGCTGAGATTGCATCATTGCACTGCAGCCTAGGCAACAAGAGTGAAACTCCATCTCCAAAAAATAAATAAATAAATAAATAACCCAGTCTCAGGTATTTCTTCATAGCAATGCAAGGGCAGGCTAAAACATAGGGTTCAACCATCCCATTCCAGGACCTTTCCTGTTAATCAGTTTTGACCACATGATGTAAATGATCTCTTATTCACCATACCCTGTTCATTCTCCACGGCATCGCCCTGTACCAAGTTGGTCTTTTTGTTGGGGAGAGGGGATGGTCTGCTTATGTATAGATTTAGTCTTGTTTGTGTTCATAACACCTCTCACTCTGATTTTTGCCTAGTTCATTTAACTATTTGCTTGCTACTCCCCACTACCTCAACCACTGCACCCTTATCAGAAAATGATGTCTAGGATACTGCCAGGCACACAGGAAACATTCAACAAATGTTTATTACATGAATAAATAGGCCACTTTTTCAAATCAGCTCCTAGCGTCGATTTCCTCCATGCGGAACTGAAGAAGCTTCATAAGTCTCTAGGGCCTGCAGGCTGTGCTTAGAGGAGCCCCAGCAGGACGGTGCCTTCACCCCACTGGGCTCTTCCCAGGAAGCCCTGACCACCCTGCACCAGCCACCACCCTGCTGCTTCTCCAGATGGAAGGCTGACTCCGCACTGCCACTCCTGTCAAATGAGCGGATAGGACGTGACCACGCTGCACCAGCCACTGAGCTCCTGCTTCTCCAGATGGAAGGCGGACTCTGTATTCACTCCTGTCAAATGAGCAGATAGGATGTGATAAAAGGGAGATAAGACCCAGTCAAAACGCATGCAACACAAAGGGTCCTTTTGAGTGTGTTTCAAAAATATATGCCAAGCAAGTTGACGGAATGGAGCAGCATTGCGTGATGCCAATCACTGATTCACTTATGCTTTCCATGTGGTTTTTCCCAAAGTTGACTGTGGTGGCGTCCTGCCTGTTCCTGCCTCCTAATTCATTTTCTGCTGAAGTACAAGCAACAATTCCTAGGTGAAGCCCATCGTGTGCAGATGGTGTTGTGCCTTGGAAGGAGTGACCTGAATGAAGGCTGCCTGGCCCCAGTGGCCATCACTGGCACACATTCAGAGCTGATATGAATGTCTTGCTCGTGCGTTGAATACGATGCACTTTTTCTTGTCAGCCTCCCTTTCTTTTCTTATGAACAGGTTGCGACCCAGCGTGGACAGAGATTCTGAAAGTCAGACAGTCTACCGTGACGCTGCTTTGGAGACTGATGGAGCAACCTGTGCTTCTGTGGATGGTGTTGGGAGGTCCCGGCTCTTCCTGGGAGCTCAGTTGCATGCTGTGTGCTCTTGCAATTTGCTTTATTCCTTTCAGGATACAAGGGCACCATTTAGAAAATTACTACTGGTGCAGTCACTGGACGGCAGGAACCTGGAAGAATGAATGCAGTTTCCAAGGCTCCTAATTACAAATCCAAGAATAGCTTTCTACAGTACACTAGAACTTATTCCTCCTACCCAGCTGTAATTTTATAGTTGTTAACCAACTCCAGGGTAAGTATTAAGTATGGTTAACAATAACTTATTGTGTATTTTCCAAAAGCTATAGAGAAGAGAGGATTTTGAATGTTCACAACACAAAGACATGATAAATATTTGAGATGATGGATATGCTAATTACCTTGATTTGATCATCACACATTAAATACATGTATCAAAATGTCACTCTGTATCCCATAAATATATGTAATTATTACCTGAATTAAAAATTCAGGAGTAAAAATAAAAGGAAAAAAATAATACCTGGCTGACGATGTTGAAACACTTTTGTTTACTTTAGCAAGCATTAATATACAACTAAAATCACATCGTCATTCCTCATTGCAGATTATATAAAATACTCTAAGCATTTTTCTTATAATCTACAAATAATTATTTGGTGATTTGAATCTCAGCCTATGTTGTAATTGAGCAGTTATCTGAAAATGTATATAGCACTAAATAAAAATATGCACTTTAAAAACGTGAGCATACTCAGAAAAGTGCCTTGAAGAATTTCAGCTTCATTTTAATTTTTTAAAGCTTTTTATTCCCCCAACCACCATCACGCTCTCTCTTTCTCTCTCTCTCTCTCTCTCTATATATATATATATATATATGAGATTCATCTTTATGTAAGAATATCAATAAATTCAGCAAAGACAAGGAAATTTAGAGAATCTAGGGGCATTTCCTGGATTGTGGTGAATTGTAATATGGAAAGGTGATCAGAGCAGCTTCTGGGACAATGAAACCAGGGCAGGGACTCTCATGGCAGGCTCTCAAGTCATCATCAGATATCTACAATAACCAGTGGAAATCACAGGCAGTTCTTGAAATCATGGAAAGGATGGATGATACCGCTCATTTTTGAAATTAAAAGAAAAGTTTTATCATTATAATCATTAACTGGTCAGCTTAAAATTTCAGTAGCGGGGAAGAAATGGGAATAATACATTGTTAACTGATCAATTTGCAATCACCCCAAAGAGGACAGGGCCGTGAAGTACAATCAGCTCCTTCACTCAGTGAGGGACAGACTGTGCCAAGTCGATTTAATTTCCGTCTCTCCATGGAGTGGCAGGACTCAGACGGGAGAGACAATAGATGTAATCTATCTGCACTTCAGAGAGGCTTTTCACGGAGCTGCACAGAAACCCCTTGTCAATGAGACAGAAGGCAGCGTCTGTGCGAGTGTGGGGGCTGTTTGGAGGGAGGTGGGAGACAACGCAGGTCAAAGGGAGGCCAGCAAGGGCAGAGCCCACCGGGACTCTTTGAAAGACATTGTTCAGAAGACGTGGAATACAATTCTTCAACATTCTCAGGCACTAGCGCCAACTCAAATAAACGGGCTAAGTTGTAATCCAAAATGAAGTTAGAAAAAAGTGGCTCAAGACACGAAGAAAAGCATTTCCTTTCTAATGTCTAAAAACTAT
Organism: Theropithecus gelada; assembly: GCF_003255815.1. NCBI lineage: Eukaryota > Metazoa > Chordata > Mammalia > Primates > Cercopithecidae > Theropithecus > Theropithecus gelada. The sequence continues at coordinate 2,147,254 of NC_037677.1, forward strand.
CACTATATCCCTGTACATATACAGCTCCAAGTTCTGGTCATTCTCCTGAACCTGCAGAAAACAGAGCTTGTCATATTTCAGACTAGGTAGGACTTAAAAAAGTAAACTAAGATGATTAAAGTCCCCAGATACTAATAATGAAAACAATAGTGCCAATTTACTAATTTGGAGAGATAATTGTAAAATGAATTAGGTAAAGAGAGATGGGTATAGACATTAACAAAAAGAAGAATTTATAATATACAAGACATAAAGTAAATTAACAATAAAATACTAATAAAAAATCAGACTTTATCATTACCATTATTTTTTTTTCATTACTTTTTTCGTTATTTGTCTCAGTCTATGTTGAATGAGGATTATTTTTGTAAAACATTTCAGAAAGAATCATACTTTATTATAGTGGAAAAATATCTACATACCTTCAAAATACTTCATTTTTTTAATCAGGGGATTTTCAGTCAGGTATCTGGAAAGTTCTGGATCTGCAGTGTCATTGCGCATGTGTGATGCATCTTGCGGCCACCACATTATTTATGCCTCGGGTCATGCTTATGTCTGAGTGCTCTAGAATTTAATAAAATAAATGCCTAGGCCATTTTAAAAGGCTACAGAAAATTCACACAGATGAAATGGAAAACTGAATCATCCACGGCAATTAAAGAAATGCAGATGAGGTGAACCTGCAGTAAATGTTTGCACTTGCTCTATTGGTGTTTTAAATCATAGCACACAAGGATGATAAGGGCAAGAGGACATTGAGTCACTCATAAAGGGTTAACTTTGCCTTCTAAATTGGCGCCATTCTCTTCTAGAGGTCTATCAGATAATCTGGGAACCACAAAGATGCACACGTGCTGAATGCACGAGCCCCTCTCTTGGAATTTATCTTAAGAAACAGCACATAAATAAACATGTGTGCTTAAAGGTATGTACACAGGCAGTGAATGGAGAAAGACCTTGTGTTCCTCCTGAGGGGAGATGGCTGAGTCACCCTAATCAACTCATGGAGAAAGAAGTAAAAGAATAATTTCAAAATGGTTAAATGCTGTGAAATCGTGGAAACCGCTGGAGTTCCTGGACGGCTTGGAATTCCAAGCTAAATGAGCCTGCAGTTGGCTCTGACCCGACAGAGACGCTCCTTGAGCAAATGTCCCACAGCCTCCTCTGAGCCTCTTCCGGACCTGGCCTTCTCCAGGCACCCAGTCCTGCCTGCCCAGCCCAGTTTGAGCAGGAATCTTGCTATGTCACTTTCCCAAGAATTCCCTACCCTCAATAAGGAATCAACTTCCTCATACCCTACCCTTGGTGCCTAAGTCCTTGGCTTGCCTTTAGAAAGAATCCTGTCAGGTCAGTTTATGGAGAATTCCCTACCCTGATGGTCTCCACCTAGTGATCCCATCTCCTGCCCTCCCCTCTCCATCTGCTGGCTGGCTGTAAACCCAGCCATCCTGTTTGTTTTGGGAGCTGAGTTCTGTCCTATAGCGACGTCTCTTTCCCCTCTTGCAATAATTCTAAACACAATCTGTCTTTCCCACCTTGAGCAATTTATTTTTACCAGTGCTTTTAAGAACCTCCTCCATGTCTCATAAAATGTGCTTAAAACGGACTTCACCTTCCCTGCGAGGTTTCCCATCTTTCTGCAACACAAACGTCCTCCTAAAATCTCAGATGTCAGCACAGACATTGGAAAGGTCTGACCAGCTCAGAGGAAGGAGCAGGGTGAAGCCAGGCAAAAGGAGAACGTGCTAGGTCCTCATGGCCTCAATCAAAGATCAAAGTACAGAAACCACACACACTATTAGCTAATCTTCCATGAGAAATCGAATTGTCTTATGGACTGGAGGTTCATGGGCACACCATCTCCCCGGAGAAGAGCTACGTATGAAGCCAAATTATTGGATGATTTCTTCATGATATCAGAGCAAAGGGAGTTAACCATTTGGCTAGAAGTTTTAATAGCTTGAGGTTCTGCTGGGCCCATGTCTGGGTCTCCATGGTGGTTGTATACGGAATACACAAAGCTGAAGTCCCATCCTCACATGGCACTCAGACAACTTGAATGAGCACAGCTTACTTCTGTTAATTCTTATTGACACATTCTTTCTTTTGATATGCTAATCCTCTTAAGCAGATTATAGTCAATTAATTGAGTTTCACTTATTCTTAAAGTGACTTTGCATACTACTTAAAATCTGATTCAAGAATGCGGAGTTTCTTGGCAGAAGTATATGCTTGTGTATAATTATGGCTGCCTAGTGCAATATTGCTTTTCATTGTGCAATGTAGTGTCAGCGCCTGGAAATGGAAGCTGGGCTTGAATCTCAGCCTTGCCACACACTGTGTGTTTTAGACATGCACTAACCCCCAGATCAAATAAGAGCATGTGTTTGAAAGATGCTGGCAAACTGCAAAAGCCTGTACAACATAGGCTGTTTTAATCCCAGATTTTGTGCTTATGCCCTCTGGGAAGGTACAATCCGGTGCCAGAAAGAAATTCTTACTCATCCCTATTTGTGGGAAGCAGAGTCCTGAAGAGAGGGGGAAACCTGCCTGTGCTTTTCCCGTCGAGTCATCAGTTAATTACAGGCTCCTACACGGAAATCGGATTTTTCTTCCTTCTCTCTCCAGGTTCCTCTCTCCCTAAGTTACCCCAGTTTTCCCTCTGCCTACTTAGCTCCAGTGTCCCAGGGTATTGGGAGCAAAGGAGTCAGATCCTATGGCTCTGCCATCCCAAGACATTTAGAATCTTTTTCTTTGTAGAGGCGGGGTCTGGCTCTGCCTCCCAGGCTACAGTGGTGTGATGCAATCATAGCTCACTGCAGCCCCACCTCCTGGGTGCAGGCAATCTTCCTGCCTCAACCTCCCAAATAGCTGGGCCTACACGCATACACCACCATGCCTGGCATTTTACTATCATTATTATTATTATTTGTCGGGGGGGGGATCTCACTATGTTGCCCAAACTGGTCTTGAACTCTTGGCCTCCAGTGATCCTCCTGCCTCAGACTTTCAAAGTGCTGGGTTTTACAGGTGTGAACCACTGACCCAGTCTGTTTATAATTTTAAGAATAAAATTATGGCTCATGCCTTTAATCGCAGCACTTTGGGAGGCCAAGGTGGGAGGATTGCTTGAGCTCAGGAGTTTGAGACCAGCCTGGACAACATGATAAAAATCCTGTCTCTACAAAAAATACAAATATTAGCTGGTGTGGTGGTGCGTGCCGTTAGTCCCAGCTACTCTGGTGGGTGAGCTGGGAGGACTGCCTGAGCCTAGGAGATTGAGGCTGTGGTGAGCCATGATCACAAGGAGACCCTGTCTCAAATTAATTAATTAATGAAATTAAGAAGACAAATAGGTCCTTTTGCCCACCAGGCCCTGGGCAGGCACAGCATTGCTTCACAGCTTAGTAGCTTTCCCTTCATTTTAGCGTGTCCTCCCCACAGAAGTGTGCAGGGTGCCCCTGACTGTGGAGGGTGCTGCTCAGGGAAGGTGACTTCATCTCACCCCAAGACACCATGCTGAGGGCTGCAGACTGGGCGAGTCGAAAGTATCGAGGCCCTTCCTCTATGGATATCAGGAAAAGACATCTTTAACCACGTATGCATGTAAAGCATGTATTACTATTTTCAACTCAATTAGGTAGGACCTTTCAACTCAGTGGCAATTGATATGGCTGGAATATAGTGCGCAACCAGCAAAGATGAGGCCTAAACTTACAGAAATCTGAATGCACCACCCCACACATTTTCTGATCCTGCTGCAATTTTTACTGCAGAATCCAGGGAGGAAGAGGAGCACAGAGGCTGCTCCAGGGTGGCTGCATGGTAGAGGGGCTTCCCTTGTGATACTGGTAGCCTCTGGGAGCCTGCAGGGAGGGGACACGGAGCTGGGAGGGGACACGGAACTCGGAGGGGACACGGAGCTGGGAGGGGACACGGAACTCGGAGGGGACACGGAACTCGGGACACAGAGCTGGGAGGGGACACGGAGCTGGGAGGGGACACGGAGCTGGGAGGGGACACCGAGCTGGGAGGGGACACGGAACTCGGAGGGGACACGGAGCTGGGACGGTTGTGGCCCAGAGAGCAAGTTGGCCGGAGAGAGTTTTCTGAAGGTGGGGCGTCCATCAATTTGGAGACATGTTTTCTGTTACCCAACAGCGTGCTGTGTTTTCCACTCTTCACTTTGAATCTAAACATTGCCCCCCCGCCAAAGAAGAACTGGTCCCACTTTGGCCTTTAGGGGTATATTTTATGACCTGCCCCCAAAATGTCTCCTGTGTCCCTTGTTCAAACCACCTCCTTTCCCCATCTGCAATTCTATTTCCCTCCCTCAGCAGCACCCATTCAGTCATTTCCCTTAGAGATTTTCAATGGACCGTCTACACGTGCGGTATCTCGGTCCCTTTAGGCTGCGACGACAAATACATTGTAGACTGGGCCACTTCAAGGACACACATCTATTTCTCACAGTTCTGGAGGCTGGAAGTCCATGATCCAGGCACGGGCCAGTTGAGTTCCTGTTGAGAGCTCCCCTTCCCGGCTTGCAGGGGGCACCTTTTCACCCTGTCCTCACATGGCAGAGGGAGAGGAAGCTCTCTTGAGTCTTTCCTTCTTGGGGCACTGACCCCATTCATGAGGACTCTGGCCCTGTGGCCTCATCACCTCCCAGAGACCCCACCTCCTAATACCATCACCTTGGTAGTTAAGGCTTTAACATGTAAGTTTGGGGGCGATGTAAACATTCGGACCATAGCAGAAACAAACATGCCAATTCTGGGAAAATATTAAGTTTTGAGAATTTTAGTTATTTATTTTATTTAAAAGATACCTTTTTCTTTCTTTTTAGTCATTCCCTCAATATTATATTGCCATCTGCCTGGGTTGCTTTGTATATATAAAATTCTATTATTTCGACTACTGCATAGCATATGGTGCACATTTTATTTATGTTATTATTTATGTGTTTCTTTTGTTTTTCGTTTTGTTTTGTTTGTTTGTTTTTTAATCATGGACTCCTACATAAGAAGCTGCTTCTATGACTAACACAAGAACTGGCCTGTTTCTACTTTCCTGGCTGTGAGTACTCGTAAGAGTTTCTTTGTGCCTGAAGGCAGAATTTCTGGGTAGCCGCGTATTCACACACTTGCTTTCACGAATCGCTTCCAGCTTGATGTCATGAATGGCTGCATCCCCTCATTCTCTAGTCATTTGCCCATCATCTTATCACCACCCAACATCCAGATCCCACTTCCTCCCAGTTTGAGGCTGAGAAGCAGGACCTCCACATTGTGCTAATTTGTGTTTCTCCGCTTGCCAGTCTCCCTGCGCTTGTGAGTGCAAGTCATTATGCTTTCCTTGCTATCAGTTATCTCCTTTTAATCTTAATAATAATAAGGAGATAATATTAATTATCTCCTTTTGTTTTCTACTTAGAATGATGATATGATGATGTAAATACGCTTGGGATGTTCTGAACTTTACTTTCAAACTTGAAGGTGATCTCCGTCACTGCACTTCCATCTGCGTTAACCACGGCGACAGCACCAGGAAGCCGCACTTTACTCCTGGAAGGCAGGGAGGGAGGCTTCATGCCTACATGCAGCAGTCATGGCAAATGCAGATGAGATGTTGCAATGCGTGACCACCTGCCTGAATTACAGCTGAACAGTGGGTGCACCCTAGAAGAACCAAGTGACCATGTTGGACAGGGCAGAGCTGCCCCCTGACCTGACTGAGAGCATGGAACACACATGGTGAGTGCAGGATCCACCCATCATAAGAAAGCAATCTTGTACATGTTATTTAATGATATCTCGTTTTTGTTATACTTTTAAAATGCTGTTTAGCTTCTGTTTGTTTGTTTGTCTGTTTTTTGAGACAGAGTCTTGCTCTGTCGCCCAGGCTGGAGTGTAGTGGCACGATTGTGGCTCACTGCAACCTCCGCCTCCCAGGTTCAAAGGATTCTCCTGTTTCAGCCTCCAGAGTAGCTGGGACTGCAGGCACCCGCCATCATGCTGGGCTAATTTTGGTATTTTTAGTAGAGATGAGGTTTCACCATGTTGGTCAGGCTGGTCTCGAATTCCTGACCTCAAGTGATCCACCTACCTCAGCCTCCCAAAGTGCTGTGTAGATTTTAGAACAGTAACATAATTATAGAAGAGGTGGAATTGTGGATAAAGATTCTTATTCCGTAGCCAGCTGAGAGTCCATTTCTGGATAGTGAAGTCGTATAGTAGACAGTGTGTTCCATCACATGTACTTTATTTTGAATACTTTTCTCCGTATTTCCCATGCGCAAAGATATTCTCCTACATGACTGTATTACAGCCACCACATTTAGGACTTGGAGGATGCCAGTATTACTATGTCCTGTCCTCAGACCCACTCATTCCATCAACCGGCCCCACACCATCCTGATGGCAAAGGACTCACTTCTCCAACACAGATGGCACCCAGTAGACTCCTCTCCTGAGTCTTCTTTTGTCTGGGGTAGACTCTCTTCTTTCCTTGACTTTTCATGTCATTGACACTTTTAAGGAATACAAGCAGTTACTTTTCTAAAGTGTCTCATGATTTGGGTTTGACTGATGTTTTTTCATAATTGACTCAAGTTGCAAATCTTTGCTGGGAAATCTGCACAAGAGGACTTGGTTCTTCTCTTTGCCTCTATTCAGCAGGAAGCAGATTTCGTTCCTTAATCCTGATGGGGTCTTCAGGCTCCATTGTGAGAGGCCCTATTTTCCCCTTGTCATTGGTAAGTACCGTTCAGGGAAGGCACTTTACCATCATGTAACTGTCGTATTATCTTTCTATCAATCATCCATCCATCCATCCATTCATCCATCCATCCATTCATGCACCCATTCATTTATTCATAGACTTGTGATTTCTCGTTGTATGTGAGTCACAATCCATTTCTATCACTGTTTATTCTGGTATTTTAATTACTCCTAATTTGACCAGTGAAAACTCATGTAAGCTATTTTTTGTATTTTTCGACCTTTCCTCATCATTGTTCTCTTACATTTTTTCTGGCACAATGAGGACTCCTCCAGCCTGAGAAATGAGCCATGTCTCTAAAGACCCCTGGCTCCTATCAGAGGATATTGGTCAGAACGCCATGTCTGCTGGTGGTTACAGGGTTACACTACCCGTAGGTCCTCTTAGGGTGCAGGGATGGATAACAGGAGGGGAGGAAGAGACGGCATTTTACATGGAATTTTTAAACTTGCTTTTCTTTTACAGTAAAAATAACTGCATATTTACATGGTTTTGTTTATGATTGTTTAAGAAACCTAAACCAAATTTAAGTGTATATCAAAAGAGTGAGATTTTATTTTTTTAATTATGAAGTGCCTGTACACTTTTTACATTTGAAAAAGACTTGTCCAGAAGAAGAGAAATTGCTGTTGTTTATCTTCATGTCCTGAGGCACCTTCGGGGGTGTTTTCTAAAACAGAACCAGGGATGAAATATCGATTGATGGGAGCAACAGTGGCGTTGCAACTCTAACCTAGGGCTTTCTACAGATCTGTGCATGCACATGTGTGTGTATGGAGAGGTGGGAGTCAACTGTGTGTGCCCATTAAATTTTTAAAATATGCCTTAGAGGTTATTGCAGAAGAAAAGGAGGAAGAGAACAGTAAGAAGGCATTAAGGACTATTGAGAGCTTCTGCCTTTACTTGGCCTGGTGATGGTAAATCAATTTGTAACATGAACTTTTTTTCTTCCAAAGTTTCTCTTGGATTTAACGTGCAACATGCCACTGTGCTTGTCCCCGAGTCTCCAAGACAGATATTTAATTTGTAATGATGTGCACGCCGTCCTCTACCTGCCAATAGATCATTACAAGAGCTGGGTTTCCTCCTGGGGTACTCTTGGCTGCAAATGAGTGCAAGCGTGAAATATTCAAGTCAGGCTCAGCCCACATAATAAAGGGAGGCAATCAGGTATTCAGAGGGAGAAGGAAGAGGCAGGGGAAGGACTGATGCCCAGCACAGCCCAGGGGAGGTTAAATTACCCATCAACCTTCTTAGCCCAATCAATAGGCACCAGAAACCTCACATGAAGAAAAATAACCTCAGAAGAGAAAAACGTTTCTAGCTATAACATGCTGTGGATGTAACCGGTTTGTATTAATTCCCTATATTGGATCTCTTTGTGTGAGTTAATTCACAGACAAATAATCAGGAATGTCTTTTCACATATTTAGCAGGAAAACATTGAAATAATCTAAAATACTCCAGGATACTTTTGAAATATTAAACGACATGTCTTTAGCATTTAATTTCCATAATCGGAAACATTTTACTCCTTGAAGACAACTAGAACAATATATTTTACAGCATGTATCAGCTTAACTGGAATGTTTAATGGCCATAGGGTCTTTCAAAGACATTTATAATAGACTGATGTAAGTTACTGGGATGTCCTGTACCGTTTTTCTTTTGCAAAAAATAACTTTTGGTTGAGTCACATGGATGCCCTGGTTTCATGGAGATGCACACATTTTGGAAAATTATTTTTCAATTAAATTTGACAAAGTCTTAAATAAGGAGACCATCTATACTCTGAGTTTTCTAAAAATTCTCTTTTCTCTGCTAAATTACATTTTGAGTTTATTATGAAAGATTTCCAAGAAAATGTCAAGGGAGCTTCATATATAATGTTTTGCTTTTATTTGTATTTTAATTCAAGCGTGATTCAGAAAATCTTGTTAGTGACTATTTTTTTTTTTGCTGTCACAAAGTACATCTGTAAAATGTATGTCAGCTGTTGGAGAGAACCAGACTGGCAGCCTGGAGTAGCGGTTTCAACCCCTGGATCTGGAGCTGGACTTCTTGACTTCGTTAATTCTTGGCTTTGCACTGAAATAGCGGTGTGACTTTGGGAGAGTTACTTAACCTTTCTGTGCGTCATTTATAACATGAGATTATTAAGAATTTTGGTATTCATAATCATCTCGACATGTGTTATTCTTATTACTCATTCAGAGCAATCCCCAATATTATTAGGTATATTAAGAGATGAGCTCCCTGTGAAAATCTTGATGAATTGCCTGACCGAGTGTGCATTCAGCAACAGACTTTAATTATTTTTCAAGAAAGATCATGTGAGGATGGTAGAGAGAAAGAAAAGATAGAGAGGGTATGAGAGAGAATGAGAGGAGAGGAATCGGAGACCAGCAAGTGTGGTCAGTTTTTTTTTTTCACAAAATTTTACTGGAAAGGGAAGAGAAGACATGGGGTCCTAACTTTGGAGGATACTGGGTTAAGAGGTGTGTAGGTGTGTGTGCATGTGTATGTATGCACGTGTGTATGCCTGTGTGTGTGTGTGTATGCACGTGTGCATGCCTGTGTGTGTAAGTGTATGCACGTGTGCATGCCTGTGTGTGTGTGTGTGTGCATGTGTGCATGCCTGTGTGTGTGTGTGCATGTGTGCATGCCTGTGTGTGTGTGTGCATGTGTGCATGCCTGTGCGTGTGCATGTATGTGTGAGGTGTGTCCAGTGTGGTGAATGTGTGTGTGTGTCAAGATCCTGCAATTTAAGCAGACAAAAATATAAACAATTGAATTATTTTGAAAAGATTAATTTTGAATTTATTTTCTAGGGCTGGATTATCCATTACTATCAGAGATCTTGTTGCTGAGCACTCCCTTTATTTTATTTTATTTTATTTTATTTTATTTTATTTTATTTTTGCACTGAGTCCATGCCTCCTGCCAGCAACCTGTGCCAAATCTCAGGGTCCTGCCTGGAGGGCGTGGTAATAGCTGGTGAAGGTGGCCCTCCTCCTCTGAAAGCTCCATCTTAGCTAGTGTGGCAGAGGGTAAGGCAGGAATGCGGTGGGTGTGTTCAGGGTGAAAACTCGCCCACTTCACACAGCCCGCCACTTGGGGAGGGGGATCCTGCCTCACCCCAGGTCGGGGTTTCTCTTTCTATGATGGACAGGGAGAATCACTAGGGGTAGAGAAATGCCTGTGAAGGCAGGATACAGGGCCTGTCCTGGCAGGCTTGGGACTGGTCCCCATTCATCACAGCCTTTCTCCAGAGCCTCAAGCACCTCCATCAGTCTTTTGAGCCCTGGTCCACCTGACTGCAGAATGAGATAATGGTGCCTGTCCTACTGAGCTACTCCAGGGCTGCCACACACGCGTCCCCCACACTGGGCAGTGGCTGCCACACACGCGTCCCCCACGCTGGGCGGTGGCTGACCTGGAGTCGCTGGGAGCCATCAGCAATGTCACCATTTGATCACGTGAATGACGTCCATGTGAGGAAATCCCACGTACAAGATATTTTATGTAAATGTTTTGATTAAATCATATTAAAGGGGCTATCATAACTCACTTAAGGGATGCGGCTTGGTACATACAAGACTGCATTATAAGAGCTTCCACCATGAGCTACCTCACAGTGAACTCAAGGGAACCTACCATGAGCTTTTTACTTGCAAACATATGTAGGTTTGTTTTATTTCATTCATTCACAGGGCAGGATAGATCACATTATGTGTCTAGAAAACCAATATAACATTTAACATGAACATCCAAAACAAAGAAAAGTATACCATGAGAAAGTGCAAGAGTTTAGTGAAGTATCACTCAGGTAAACAGAAACACCAAGAAGGAACATATTTGCTGAAGTCATTTTGTTGATTAAACTATTCCCATTTTGGAGGAAAGAGCTATTTTACTAGGTTCTAAAATCCAACCATCTTTTTATACTCCCCTAGGGCGTACTTTCTATAATATTAACCTGCCGATCAGTACTTAGACTGAAATTTTTGATATGAAAGATGGCCATTTACAGACTAGCAGCAAATGAACTGAGATTGTAGGCAATAATGCCTTTTAAACAAAAATTGCAGTGTAAGCCACAAAATGTGGACCATTCACAGTTAGGGGGAGAAAATAAATTGTTAGCTTGTGCAAAGCCTGGCAATTTGACACAATGCAAATATGTTTTCTGTGCTTTTAGCCCACTTCCTGTAATGTTTCTAACTTATTCCATATCGGGAGGGTAAACAGGAGAGCTAATGATACTTACACCGGACCGGCACGGTGACGGGCATCATTGGCAGGGCGCTGGTACTTAACACCAATTAAGGATAATGAAAATGTATCCACAGCAGAAACCAGGAGGCACTGGTGTGAATGTCAGGAAATCTGACAAGCTCTTTCAAATTGAAAAACCAGGGGCACAAATTGCAATGAGAGCCATGGCTGTCCAGGGCTTGGTTCAGCTTTCGGGCAATTATCCGCAGAGTACTTGTTTACAAGTTATTATGTATGCAGGGCTCAAACGTCCCGAGCCTGAGGGTAACCTTTCCAGGCAGGAAACCTGACCGTGTGGGAGAATGCCTGCCCATCATATTTCCAAGAGGAAGGGAAATTGAGAAACGGAGAAAATGACATTTGGGTCCACATTCGGCACTTAAGCCAAGACAGAAGAAGATGGAAAATGATTTATCTGGAGGCATAAAACCTATGATTAGGGGAAATAAGACATAAAAATGAGATCCTAGAAAGCACCTATCCAGATGAACTTCACCCACAAGGGGCTGCCCTGCACAAGGTAATGCCTGCTTCTTTGCCTGTGTATTTTATGATTTATAATAAAAGCCGTTATTTCAATGACACCACATTCTTAAGAGTAATGGGCACTAAATTCTTACTGATTCTTAACAATTTAATAGGTTTATTTTTAGTTTAGTTTTAAGTTCACAGAATAATGGAGCAGAAAGCTCAATGTAACAGAGAGCTCACTTAACCCCTGCCCCTGCACACGTACAGCCTCCACCACTACCAATGTCCCCAGCTTGGTGGTGCTTACGCTACAATCAATGAACCAACAGAACACGGCATCACCCCCCAGAGTCCACAGCTCACTCTTGGGATTGCTCATTCTGTGGGTTTGGCAAATGTAGAATAATATGGATCCATTACGGTAACATCATACAACGTGCCCTACACATCACTGCCCTAAAAACCCCGTGCTCCTCCTCATCATCCCTCCCTTCCCCCAACCCCTGGCAACCACTGATCTTTATTATTTTATTTAATTATTATTATTATTTTTTGAGACGGAGTCTCGCTCTTGCCCAGGCTGGAGTGCAGTGGCACGATCTCGGTTCACTGCAAGCTCCACCTCCCGGATTCCCGCCATTCTCCTGCCTCAGCCTCCCGAGTAGCTGGGACTACAGGCGCCGCCATGGCGCCCGGCTAATTTTTTGTATTTTTAGTAGAGACGGGGTTTCACCGTGTTAGCCAGGATGGTCTCGATCTACCGACCTTGTGATCCGCCTGCCTCCGCCTCCCAAAGTGCTGGGATTACAGGCGTGAGCTGCCCCGCGCCCGGCCCTGGTCTCGAACTTCTGACCTCTCAAGTGATCCATCTGCCTCAGCTTCCCAAAGTGCTGGGATTACAGGTGTGAGCCACCGAGCCCGGCTAACCACTGATCTTGTTACTGTCTCCATAGCTGTACTTTTTCCAGAATGTTCTTTAGCTGGGATCAGATAGTATGCAGCCATCCTTCACTGAGTGACATGCATTTATGTTTTCTCCATGTTTCTTCATGGCTTGAGAGCCCATTCCTTTTTTCAGTCGGAAGAATATCCCATTGTCTGGATGGGCCGCGGTTTATCCACTCATCCCTTGAAAGGCCTCTTGGTTGCTTCCAGGTTCTGGCAATGATGAATAAAGCTGCCACGAGCATGTTCACACAGGATTTTGGGTAGAAGCAAGTGTTCAGCTTATTTATGTAAGTGCCAAGAACTGCAATCGTTGGATCATATGGTGAGAGCGTGTTTAGTTTTATGAGAAACTGCCTAATCGTCTTCCAAAGCGGCTGCGCCATTTTGATCTCCCACCAGCAGTGGACGGGTGTTCCTGCTGCTCCACACCCTCACCAGCACCTGGCGCTGTCCGCGTTCTGTATTTTGTTCATGCTAATGGGTCTGTAGTGGCTCCGGAAGCTGATGGCTGTTCAACGTGCTCTTCTCTGATGACGTACGACGTGGAGCAATGACGTGTGACGTGGAGCAATGACGTATGACGTGGGGCAATGGCGTATGACGTGGAACAATGACGTGGAGCATCCTTTCAGGTGTTGCTTTGCCCTCTGCATGTCCTGTGTAGTGAGGAGATCTCTTGCACATTTAAAAATAAATTTTGTTTTCTCATTGTTCACTGTTAAAAGTTCTTTGCGGCCGGGCGCGGTGGCTCACGCCTGTAATCCCAGCACTTTGGAAGGCCGAGGCAGGCGGATCACGAGGTCAGGAGATCGAGACCATCCTGGCTAACCCGGTGAAACCCCATCTCTACTAAAACATACAAAAAACTAGCCGGGCGAGGTGGCGGCGCCTGTAGTCCCAGCTCCTCGGGAGGCTGAGGCAGGAGAATGGCGTGAACCCGGGAGGCGGAGCTTGCAGTGAGCTGAGATCCGGCCACTGCACTCCAGCCTGGGGGACAGAGCAAAACTTTGCCTATTCTGGACACCAGCTCTCTATCTGAACAACGAGAAAACAAAATGAAAAACTACTCCTAATTCTCATGATATTATCTGCCACATAGCAGAAGTTTTAAATTTTAATGAAGTCTGGCTTGTTAATTTTTTTTATAGATCTTGCCTTTGGTGGAATATTTTAAAAGTCATTGCCATACTTCAGGTCAATCTAGATTTCCTCCTCTGTCTCTTCTAGGAATTTTATAGATTTTCATTTTACATTTAGGTTTCTGATGTATTTGAGTTAATATGTTTAAAGGGTGTAAGATCTTTCTTTCTTTTTTTTTTTTTTCTCTCTCTTGCATGTGAATGTCCAGTTGTTCCAGCACCGTTTGTTGAAAAGACTATCTGTTCTCTACTGTATTGGTTTTGCTTCTTGGTCAGAGGTCAGTTGATTCTATTTGTGTAAGTCCGTTTCCGGGCTTTCTATTCTGTGCCATTGATCTATTTGTTCCTTCATTAGCCAATATCACACTGGCTTGATTGGTGTAGCTTTTGAATAAGTTGCCATTGACTTCTGTATATTGCAATCTTGTATTCTACAATCTTCCTATCATCACTTTTTATTTGCAGGAGTTTTCTTTTTTGTAGATTCTTTCAGATATTATTATTATACTTTTTGGGGCAAATGTATTTAACCAGCCCCTAACACTCCTTAGAATAAAAGATTTTTGGAATAAGAAAGATCACAATTCTTCACCCAAGAATGTCAGGTTAAGTCAGGACATCAGTCATTCCTGGAACGGGAGGGACTGGTAGAAGACTTGACTCTTTTTTGTACCTTTTTCTAGGGTTTTCCAAGGACCATAAGAATTCAAAAACACGCTTAAGAACCCAGCTCCAGCTCCTCCCCGGAGGTTGCAGTGAGCCGAGATTGTGCCATTGCACTTCAGCCTTCAACCTGGGTTACAGAGTGAGACTCCGTCTCAAAAAAAAAAAAAAGAACCCAGCCCCTCCCACTTGGCCCTTAGACCCAGGTCTCCAACCAAATGCCAGTTAGAATCTTGTCCTTGGAGTATGTAAGATGAGCAGCTCCTTCCTGCCCCTACACCAATTTAGCTCTTTTTTCCTCCAAATTCTATAAATAATACATCTCCCTAATAGCTTTGGCCCACTGGCTTTCGACCTCGTAGATGAGAGTTTCTTTTTCAATCCCAAGTCTGAAAAGACTTAAGAGGTAACTGAGGTAGTTCAGGGGATAGGCCTGGATCAGTCACGACGAGCTAAGGGCATGGGTTGAAGAGTGGCCCCTTCATATGTACGTTCAGGTACGAATGCCTGGTGTTTGTGACTGTGCCCTTATTTGGAAATAGTCTTTGCAGACGTAATCACATGAAGGATCTCAAGAAGAGATCATCCTAGAGGACTGGGGTGGACTCTAAAGGCAATGACTAGTGTTTGTACAGGAGAAAGGAGAGGGAGACTGGAGACATAGAGACGTAGAGAGGAAAGCCCATCAGGAGAGGGAGGGAGAGGTCGGAGTGCCATGTCTACAAGCCAAAGGATGTTGAGGGTTCCTAGAGCCCCTGGAAGCTGGGAGCAAAGCATGGGACAGATTCTCCCACTGAGTCCCTAAGAAGGGACCAGTCCCCGCACACCTGGAGGGACTTCTGGCCTTCACAGCCGTGAGATAATAAATATATGTTGTTTTAAGTCACCCAATCTGTGGTCATTTGTTATAGCAGCCCTGGAAAGCTAATCCACCAGGCTGTTCAGTACAAACCAAAAATTCCCCAGTGAACCTCCAAATCACAGCAGTTCAAGATAGAAAGGTTTTGGTGGTTTGTTTTATCATTCAGCGGCCGCTCGACATCTGGCAGTGGCTCAGGCTGCCTCCTTCTAGGCCGTGATGAGCTCTGGTACACCTTGCAGCTTCACTGTCTCCACACATGACCCAGAGTCCAGCACATCAGGGCAAAAAGGGGAGTAAGGAGCTCACAGATGTGGTCAGTGGCTCCACGCAGTAGCAGCACGTGCTGGGTCCTCTCTTTACTTATTGACCAGAGCTCCTGACACTCCCTGTCTCCGTGTGAAAGGGCGGGGTCCTTGTGGGCTCCAGGAAACTGCATGCCCTCCCCACAACCCGATCTTCTCTCCTTCACCGGCACCACCAAGAAGCCCTTTGGAGCTGGATTTTATAAGCAGGCTAGGCCTCCCCTCCGTTCACAGATGATGACATTTCTACTCGACAGTTTAAATGACTGTGCTAAATTCACACATGGAATTAATGTCGTGCTGCCACGTTTTCACAATGTGTGGTGTTCTAGTTTCCCTGATGCTCGAAGACCCTGGCATCGAGTTCCATTGTCACCAGCAGCAGTTCTTCATGAACAGACCAATGGTACCCGCTCTGCAATCCAGTGGCCGCACTCTCACAGACGTGGGCGAACGTCCTGCCTGCAGTTCTACATGGGGGAAACTGAGCCGTTGAAAACTATCACACCCGTCTGCAAACTCACATTGTAAAACAGTCCTCTCAAGATTCACTTTCCATAACTTGTACTGAAAAAGGAAAATTAAACTCCACCAAAAATCCGACTTGAACCTTCCTAAGAACAAGGTCAACTTGGGCACAGGAGCCCTCCAGTCACAGAGAACTCCCTGGGGTGGGGGCACAAAATTCTTAATGTCTTCAGCAAGTGAAGCTGCATTTTTATTTCGCAGTGGGTTCACAAATTATGTAACGAGGCTTGCATCTGACCAACTCTAGTCAAGGCACCTAGGTTTGCTGTAGGGACGTTAAAAAAAAAAATTCTGTCCAAAAGTTGCAGAATTTTCACAGAAGCATGTTGTTTCACTTGGGGCTTTATTCCAGACAATTCAAAAATCCAAGAGAAATAAAGCAAGTGTAACATGCATTCCAGTTCACTGCAATACAGTGAATTGTGAGGTATTTTATTAAGCAAAAATACACACTCTGCTTTAAACCGTCTGTTAATAATTAACCAAGGCTGCTTTCCTTTTAGATTTTGTTTGTTGCTTCATTTTCAAGGGAACTTAAAGTGATTTCAAAACTTATAAATAAAACAGGTTAGGAGGAAGGGAAATGCAATAAAGGAAAGTGGATGGTAGAAATCCAGGCTGTAGAATCCCGTACAATGGTGATGATTTGTTATAAATAGGTGGGAGAACTTCCTGATACCGAAAACAAGGGAGGAAATGCAATTAGTCATACATTTCAAAATGCCCATGGCCCGCATTGGAGTGTAAGCTGGTGAAGACACAGGATGGAGGCCCTGTGAAGAAGGAGGTCTTCGTCCCTTTGGCCCCAGGATGCATCCCAAGGGCAGAGAGCAGCAGTGTGCGGTGCAGCCTGCGTGCAGTGAGGGCACCCTGATGCGAGCGTGCCCTGGAGATGCCAGAAGCAGTGCCCCTGACACTGCAGGACAAATACAGTCCTCCTGTGTGGTCCAGGGTGGGTCCCACGGCAAAGAAGGGCAGCGTGAGGGGCAGCCTGCGTGCAGGAGAGCACTGTGATGGGAACGCCCTGGAGACACCCGGAGCAGTGCCCCCAACACTGCAGGACAAATGTAATCCTCCTGGGTAGCCTCAGATTGGGCACTATTTTAGGAGGCAGAATTCCCCCAATAAATACAATCCTTGCGCCCCCGTGATCATTTCATGAGAAGTTCTGCATTTAAAGTTCATAGTAGAAAATAAAAACAACATAGAGCTCAATGAAAGGGATTTTGTGGGGACAAAGGACATAATCTATAAAGGAAGTTTCCCTGCCTTCGAGAACCTACAAAAGCCATGTGCTATCTCCCCAGAAAAGAAGCGATTAAACACCCCCAAGTTTCACCGAGCTTTTCAGGTGGCCGTGGTCCTGACTGAAGGCAGGTACCTGATTCACATTACAGTGTGGCAATGTGTGCGTCAGAAGACGAGCCCCTGATCACACAAGTGGATCAACCTCAAGTGCTTAAAGAAATTGCCACTAAAGCCATTTCCAGCAACCTAGACCCTCACAGAAGAGCGTGATGCAGATATGAAAGTCATGCTTTCTGGAAAGACTGCTCCCTATAACTAATTCATGTGATTGATCCAGGTAATTTAGAGATGGCCATCTTTGTCACATCCATTAATTCTTAACAAGAGCATACGTTCTAAATAGTAAGATTCATTGAAGTCAAGATTTTTATATTCTACATATTTATAAAATATATATGTTGTATGTTTTCAAGTCAATGTAACATCTCTGAATTTAGTGATACTTAAAATAAGAATATCAATATCTCTGCAAAATATGTGTGTACTTATCATACAAGATAAAACCATCACCCTCATTTTTCAGAAGAGTTTGTGTGATTAGCTCAAACCCAAAGGTCACAACCCAGTCTTCTTAGTCCTGGTCCTAAATCTTTATAAAAGTGATAAGCGATATTTCCAAATGGAGGCTAAAATGCTTATAACACTATTCATTCGAAACACTATTCCTCACTTCTTTTCCTGACCACAATTCAGTACGGTTTTTCATCAAAAGCATCATAAATGCGAGCATTAAAGCAGATTCGATTTTATAGCTAGAAAGAGTAGATTGTAACCAGCATCCTTTATTAAAATTTTTTATTTTGCTTAAAATAGCTAATTTTTGCTAATGTAGTAACCGAAAACATGATGATTTTTGTAAAGTATCCAATAAAATAATTGTATTTTATACTTTACATCTTAGCGTAAAAAAGTTTAAAATAGATTACATTTATAATGTCTTCAATTTCTGGGAGGATATGAAGTCATTTTACCAGGTCAGAAAATTGATTTGGTCCTTTGCTTTTTGCCAGCCTCAATCATGAAAAATAGAAATTTTGATACAGTATATTCAGTCCTCATCCTTAGTAGCATTATTCTGCTTGACTGTGGTGAAAATATCCTGTTCTAGCAGAATCCTGCAGGCCTTGCCAGGGGCCTGCAATGAGTCCAGGCATTTGTGGCCACGGGTCAGTCAGTCCAGCTGTTGCAACTGGATCTTATGCACCCTCCCTACATACGACTAAATTCCAAGGCCCAGTTGATGGCATCATGATGCAACTGTCAGCCATGTCCAGAAATTAGTAGAGGAGATTCTGCCATTAGGCAGCAATAAATGTTTCCCGCCATCGTTTCACATTTAGGAATGACTTGAGGATCTTGTTCATGCTTCTTAATGTGGAACGGGGTCCAGATCACATTGATTACTGACAAAAATCAGCACACTTGGAATTCATATATCAAATGCAATTAGATTCACACTCTGTTTTTGAATTTTTGTATAGACGTGTGTTATTTTATTATTTTTTTTGAGATGGAATCTCACTCCGTCTCCCAGGCTGGAGTGCAGTGGCACGATCTCGGCTCACTGCAAGCTCTGCCTCCCGGGTTCCCGCCATTCTCCTGCCTCAGCCTCCCGAGTAGCTGGGACTACAGGCGCCGCCACCACGCCTGGCTAATTTTTTTTTTGCATTTTTAGTAGAGACGGGGTTTCACCGTGTTAGTCAGGATGGTCTCGATCTCCTGACCTCATGATCCACCTGCCTCGGCCTCTCAAAGTGCTGGGATTACAAGATGTGTGTTATTTAATAATAAATTCTTTATAACTAATTTGGAGTCAGAATGTCTATGTTAAAGACTCATCTCTGCCCCTGTATGTTTATGAACAACTGCTTTAGGCTTTCTCTCTTTCTCCTTCCTTCCTTCCTTTTCTTTTCTTTTCTTCTTTCTTTTTCTTTCTTTATTCTTCTCTCTTTCTTCTCCTTCCTTCTTTCCTTCCTTCCTTCTTTCTCCTTCCTTCCTTCCTTCCTTCCTTCCTTCCTTCCTTTTCTTTTCTTTCACAGAGTTTCACTCTTGTCACCCAGGCTGGAGTGTAATGGCACCATCTCAGCTCACTGCAACCTCTGCCTCCTGGATTCAAGTGATTCTCCTGTCTCAGCCTCCAGAGTAGCTGGGATTACAGGTGCCCACCACTATGCTGGCTAGAGTTTCCAGAGATACTTTGGACTGAGATACAAGTAGTGGTGGGCCAATGTTCTAGTGGCATATTGTCTAATGACTTTAATTGTATTTCCTCTGTGTGTGTGTGTGTGTGATCGACACAAAATTATGCATTTAGATTAAGTGTTCCAACTTTGACATCCTTTGGGTAGAGTGGGAAAGTGAGTGGAAAATGTGATTCTCCAGTAAAACTAAGCGCCTCCTTAAAGTTCTTTAAATATCTCCTGTCTTTTCTTAATTGAACTGAGTTGGTTTTGGTGGATTGCAGCTGAGATCCCTTCCTGATGCGGTACCTGCTTCAAGTCACTCATCCTAAATCATCACTACGTGAGCAGAGGGGAAGATCCAAAGAGAGAGAGCAGCTGATGCCGGGAAAGCCACCTTGGCTGGGAAGTTTGACTGCTTGCCCCTCTGGAAGAGTCTGACTCCCTTTTGCTAGGCAGAACCTTGGCCTTTCTGTTTTCTCTGTTTCTTTAACAGAAACAGTGTTTCATCAGATTATAGATATCTGAATATTGGTAGAGGCACAACTGCAAAAAAAAAATAAAAAATAAAAAATAAAAATGTGTTCTTTTTGAGTGATCCGTATTTTCTTACCAATAAAACTCCAGGCCTCCGTAACCATTCCCAGCTCCTGGACAGGAAGCTACTGAGATATGTAGTCACCAAGTGGCCTCCAGTTAGAGCCCACACCCCATGCAGAGCAGCCGTACCTTCCAGAGTCCTGCCCAGAGTCACCCTGGAGCAGCCCCGCCCCAAATCCTTCCTACCCACAGGGTCCCCAGTGGCTGTTTTCTTTGGCTGCACTGAGGAAAGTGACCCCACTTTGGACTGTGACTGCAGGTGTAATTTTGGTTGTCTCCGGTTGGTGAACATCAATGCAAAAGCACAATGAGGCATGAAATTTGAACCTTAAATAACATGAAAATATAAAAAAGCTTTACTCACATTTATGTAATAAGTAAAATAGAATTTTAAATCTGATGCTTTGCAGCCTGCATTTTCACTAATAAGGATGATAAATAAAACGAGACCCATTTCACGTTTCTTAAAACCTCTCCAAATGGAATTGGGAACAGTGAGAACACATGGACACAGGGAGGGGAACATCCCACACTGGGGCCTGTCAGGGGGTGGGGGCAAGGGGAGGGAGAGCATTAGGACAAATACCTAATACATGCGGGGATTAAAACCTAGATGACAGGCTGACAGGTGCAGCAAACCACCATGGCATATGTATACCTATGTAACAAACCTGCACGTTCAGCACATGTATCCAAGAACTTAAAGTAACGTTTTTTTTAAAAAGGAGATCTGACTTCTTTGGTATGCATTGCCAAAAATGCATGGTATTTTTGAGCTTCCTCGATCATTACCAATTTGTAACTTGATAAATGATTGGTCTTTTCAAGTTTGATACTTGAAATCAGTAAGTAGCATGCATTGCCAGCCATTTGGTATGCATTGCAAGCTAGCTTTTATATCAAGTAGACATTTGGCAAGATTTGTTTTCATTCAGATTGTTTAATTTTGAATTCATCTTGTATTTCAAACACAGCTCAGCCCAGGTACATCCTGAGTAGATGTGAATTTGGGTTAGTGTCATCACTCGTCGCAGAATCACTTTTGTCTGAATTCTACAGACCTCAGTTACAGTATCTGTGCAGTGCATTGGAGTTCATTTACGATAAAGAGCTGCGATGCCTACTGTTTGGAGAGAACAATCACAGGCTAACCTTTCTCTGAACGCCTATCGGAAATGCTGGCTCTGGACTGTCGATTTCATCACTGTGTTAGAAACACTTTTGCCCCAAGTGCATCTCCTGGTCCTGATTCTTAATTGTTGTTATTTTGCAGAGTAAAATATTGATGAGATTGGTCAAAAAGATTGACAGCTGCATGAATTGTTATTAACCAGACCATCGGTTGCAGCTCACATTTCAATACACAGTAAGATGAAGCACAGGCCCTTGGGGACTCTCTCTTTCCTTCTCTTTTCCAATAGGCAGATATTAACCCTTTCATAATGCTCTGTGTAACTTTTTTCGTATTTTCCTTTTTCCTTGAGCAATGAGAATGCCACTTATTGATTTCAACTATGAAACTTGAAAAGACCAATCATTTATCAAGTTACAAATTGGTAATGATCCAGGAAGCTCAAAGTAGCAGAGGATTCAATGTTGCTCACTTAGGGAGCTCAGGGTAGGAACACAGGGCTACCTAGCCAGGGCATACCTCCTCGAACTTAAAGTCAAGCTTGGAAAGACAAAAGACACAGAGCAGCAGAGAGGAGGGTTAAATCCAAGCAAGGAGAAGAGACACGGCTTCTCCACATGTCCAGCAAGTGCAGAGGGACACACAGACACACACTTACAGGAAGGGAATGGCTGATACCATTGTATCCGTTGGGACACATTTATCTATTCCTTCCTTTGCGCAGCAGACGGAATTGGATGCTAAGGTTTCCTGTGAATGGTCTTGTCATCTGTGGCTCACACACAACTTCTATCCATCTGACATACATCAGGATGGGTTAGCTTGCATCTATGTGATGATTATTGCCAATGTCATTTATAATCAGTAACAGGAACTGAAGAACAACACTGGAGTACAAGACAGAAACCACACTTCCCAGAGGTGAGAAGTAAGCAATTCCAGTGCTACGCGTTGCAATGCAGTTTTCTCCTGAGAGCCAATCTTGGTCTCAGGAAATGGAAGAGACTGAATTAAAGGTAAGTATTTTCAAGTGCATTAGTCAAAACAATTACTACAGTCAATTTTAAGTTATGTGGCAATTTTTAAAGCAGTGCAAGCTGCCCAGTTTTTAGAGACGATTATGTTAGGGAGTTTCAGCCCAGTGAGAATCATGGTGGAGAGTATTTGATGTGGCTACCAGAATGAGCTGTGCAGCAGAGTAACCAGAAAAGTCTGTTAAAAATGAAGATTCCTGCTCAGAATTCCAGACCAACTGAAGACAAATTCAGGTGGTGCCAGAGGATCCATCTGTTTGACAAGATTTCTGAATGATTATGACGGAAGAAGCCTGTCTTGAGTTTGAGACCCTTGAACATTTCTAGTCCTTTTCTCATTGCTTAAATAATTAGCTACGTAATACAGTCATGTGTCCCATAAAGAGGTTTTCGGTGTGGTCCTGTGAGATTATAATACCATATTTTCACCGTACATTTTCTATGTGTTGATACGTTTGGAAACACAAATGCTTACCATTGTGTTGCAATTGCCAGCAGTATTCAGTACAGCCACAGGCTGCCTGGGTGTGTAGCCAGGAGCAACAGGCTACACCAGAGCCCAGGGTTGCAGGAGCGTCTGTCATCTGGGTTTACGTAGGTTCACTCTATGATGTTCCCACAAAGGCAAAATTATCTAAAAATGCATTTCTCAGAATACAGCCCCCGCATTACGCTATGCATGACATATTCAGAAATGTCTTGTCTTCTAGATCAGCTCTTAACAAAAATAAAAATCAGAATATCAAGTAACACAGGGCCATGTACTAAAATCTACACTTTCCTCCCCATCCTCCTCTCCAGCCCACCCAGCTGCTGGGAGACACCCACACTTAGCGACCTCACTTGGAATTTCATGTGAGGGTTACCAGGGTGCCATGAGACATATGTAGTTATTTTTTTAATTCATCAGCTTTATCTAGGAACTTGTTTCTCTGAGGAGTAAAAGTAGAATTTGTCTACACTCTTCCCTGCCATTCCCTTTTCCATTGCTCACAGTATAATTATATAATTACTTTAATTTTACATATGTAATTTGTTCATAATTTATAATATTAAACTCTGTCCTATTTCACTCACTTTACAGAATAGTCTCTAGATTCCTAACTTGGTTAATAACTTTCTCCCACCTTCTGGCTTTTTTTTTTTTTTTTTTGATGGAGTCTCGCCCAGACTGGAGTGCAGTGGCATGATCTGGGCTCACTGCAAGCTCCGCCTCCTGGGTTCACGCCATTCTCCTGCCTCAGCCTCCCGAGTAGCTGGGACTACAGGCGCCCGCCACCATGCCCGGCTAATGTTTTTTGCATTTTTAGTAGAGACAGGGTTTCACCGTGTTAGCCAGGTAGCCAGGATAGTCTCGATCTCCTGACCTCGTGATCCACCCGCGTTGGCCTCCCAAAGTGCTGGGGTTACAGGCGTGAGCCACCACACCAGGGCCTATGGCTTTTAAATATCTTTCAAGTTTTTATTTTCTTTTTTTTTTTCTTTTTCTTCTTTCCTTTCTTTTTTTTTTTTTTTTTTACTTTCACAGGATTAATTACATTTGTATTATTTTCATAATCCAAAATAAGATTGTGTGTGTTGTTTATAGATTAATTTCAAAAGAAAAAGTAACCCGCAGCCTTCATCATTAGCATTGTTAATAATTTCAGAGATTCTGCAGCACAATCTGCCCAGTTCCCCAGGGAATTGTTTCAAATCCCTTCTTCTTTCTTGAGCAAACCCTGTTGCTCAAACCAACACCACCTTTTAGACTCTTATCCATTTGGTTCATAACTCTTTGAAAACTGATTCTTTCCGTAAAGTTTCTGATGACCTCCATTTTCTTACTGTGTGAATCTCATACTCCACATTCCCTTTTCACTTAAACCTAAAATGCCTTTACTCAGTTAGTAAAAAGTCAAATGAAAAAATGCCACCTTGTTCATTTTGTCCCCATGACTCTATTTTTGATTTTGCGTGGAAACCCATTGGCTTCGTCTTCTATAGTGGACTGGATATGTCATATTTGGTTGGCGTGTGATCTTTAGTAAGACACTTTTTTAAAGTTTTAGGTTGAATTTTACAAGTTGCAATGTGTGCATCGCTGTATATGGGAATGTTTGCTTTCCGGCATTCACTCTACTACACTTGTATCAAGGACTCTGATTGTCTTCAGACTTTCTTGTCACCTCCTTCTGCCTCAGAATTCAGTCTGGAATGGTTGTTCTTTAAGCTTGTGAGTAGCTGTCATCCTAGGATTTTTCTTTCTTGAACTTTTGGGTCACAATAACTGTTTTGTGGATCTATTTTTTGGTGTTTCTTGGTTTTCCAGCTCACTTTGTTGAAATACATTTAAAAAAACTAATTCTCAGCTGGGCATGGTGGCTCATGCCTATAATCCCAGAACTTTGGGAGGCTGAGGTGAGTGGATCACTTGAGCCCAGGAGTTGGAGACCAGCCTGGGCAACACGGTGAGACCCTGTGTCTACACAAGATACAAAAATTAGCTGGGAGTAGTGGTGTCTGCCTGTAGTCCCAGCTACTTGGGAAGCTGAGGTGGGAGGATCACCTGAGCCTGGGAAGTCCAGGCTGCAGTAAGCCGTGATCATGCCACTGTGCTCCAGCCTGAGTGAGAAAGAACATCCAATCTCAAAAAATAAAATTAATTTTCTAGGAATGCATGCCCGTGAAACATTTTCTAAGTCATCACACGGGTACAAATGCGCCCCGCTTGGTTCACTGTGGCCTTGATCCACGTGGGTATCCTTCCCTTCACTGCCTGAAATGCATCTGCCCTCCATGTCAGGCGAGCATTTGATCCTCCTTGTTGGGAGACAACAGCCCACAGCATTTCCACACATTCTGTGACTGCTTTTGTCCTACAAGAGTTTCTAAAGGATGTTCTTACAGCCAACAGCCTGGGAGGCCAGAGACAGTATCTCTCTCCAGGGCAGCGGGCAGATTTGTTCCTTGACCAGGACAGGAAAAAATAACATCTTCCTGTAGGGCAAAGCTTGGGCAGCTTTGCTCAAGTCTCCTTTTCAGACTGAGGATCCTCCATTTGGGTCCTCACTCAGTCAAAAACCTGCTGTGTCTGCACCATCCATCTGGTCGCCCCTCAGTGTCCACGTTGGACTTGGTGAGCAAGCAAGCATAAAGGGCCTCTCTGAGCAGAGTCTCATGCTACCTGCTGTGTCGGGAGTAAGCACCTTCTTTGTCTCTGACTCAGAAGTCTCAGGTTATGCTATCATCATTTATGAAGTTGTGATTGCTGAACATGTTAGATTGCAAACGAGTAAACATGTCAGACCCTTTACTGTTACCAGGTTGATACCACTTAAATGCATTCTGAATTCCTTGTTCTGAAACACTTCAAATGACAGAGGTCTCAGCCTCCAGCTAGATACGGACTCTTAAAAAGTTTCCTAATCAGAATTCCATAGACTCTTTTACACAGAATTCTGGGTACAAACATCCCCTGTACTTAGAACTTTGAATGTATGTGTATATTGTCTCCTGGTGCCGTGAATGAGGATACCAGACGCTTACTGTTCTTTTCCTGATATCCTTTAGGTCTGTTTGTTAAAGTTTTTATTGTTTTCCTCCTGAATGCTTTCTGGTCTCCTGTTTTGAACGTGGCCTCATGCAATTTTAAATTGATATGTATCTGTGTGTTAGGACACGATGTGGTCTTATTCTTGGAATGGCTCTGGTTAAGAATCTCCTCTTTCATATCAAACACCCCTATGGGAAGAAATACTAGGTCAGTAGACATATTTTACCTATGAGAAACTAAAGTTAGCTCTGCATGGAGTGACAGTCATGGGATGCATTGTTGGGCAAGGCATGAATTGGTGCCAGGAAATAAATGATGTGGCTTCCTGTGTTGTTTAGGATAAATAGGTGAAAAGGAAGGCTGGAGCTCTTCTAACCTGGCAGAAGTTGACCCCAAAATGTCCACCTGAGAGTCATTCTGAGGAACTCCTGAGAGAGGGCTAGGGTGTCAGACAGACACTGGGACCTGTATGAACTTTCACAAACTGCCCAACTCAGAGAAACATTCTAAGGAACTGCAAAGAGAGGGCTGGGGTGATGGACACTGGGAGCTGAGTGAACTTTAATATAAGCTACTATTTACCTTACAAGGTGTAAATATATTTTCTGTCTAGGGACCTCTTAGCCTAGTGGGGAGGCTTTATTTTTCATTCATCCCTCTCCACATTCAGTCAACATTGCTGAGGTGGTCTACAACAAAGTCCTCTAATTGCAGTTCAGTTTTGTTTGTACACTTCCTGCCAGTCTCTATTTTGAAATGTCTGCTTCTTATTAAATGTTCTTTAATCTTAGAGCCAAGGGTGATTTGTTTTATAGTTCTGGGAAGATAATGAGGAATTTTCTAGAGCCAAAGTCCCCCATAGTATTAGAGCCCCTCATCAGCCGTCTTTCTCTCTTGCGGTTGTACAGTACACTCTCGCTACCTACACAGCTGTTGGGGTAAATGTAAAGAATATGATCATATGTCAAGAAGAATCGCCAAGTAATTTATTTAAACAATGCTTATGATTGTGCTGTCTGCATTTCCTGTGTCTCTAGTAATTTAACCTCCAGCATTTTACTCATGACATTTAATCAATACATGCAAATCACTTCAGGGACCTATTATATTCTGAATTCATTAATCTACTTGGGCAAGAGACAAGCATGTAAGAAGGTTTTCTTGGCTGAGGTCAAAAAGGAGGATGAATAGTATCAAGTTCCACAATCTCAAGCTTTTTAAAGACTGTAATGCCCCCGAGAGGAAGTGGCCCTCTTGGCTTGCTTTTCTAATTCAAGCATTTTTCAGTAAGATTCATTTTGCACTCACTTGAGAATATACACATATTGGCACTTTATTATTAAGTATTATTATTATTACTGTTTCTATTCAATGTGATAAATGTTGATAGGAATTGCAAAATAAGCATATTTATCTTTCAGAGATCAGGATGTTTTCTTCATCACGGAATATAAAGATGAACATAGTGCAGTAAAATTTCACTTGTATCAGTCATCAGTAGGAATTTGGTTTATGGCTGCACAAGAGAAAACCAGTGGGATCAGGTGTTCTGTGATGGTGTATCGTAAAGTATCCCTTTCCTTAGGCATTTGCCAAGAGCTGATTTATCAAAGGTCGGAAATAGATACAAATGAAGTTTAATATAACGGGATGTAAGCCAATCAGACGACTATTACATTCAATTGACATAAATTGAATTATGTTTTATGACATGAGCATGCTGCAGTGTTTCAAAATTCTTATTTTTATTCATAGCAGGAAAGAACAATGAGACATTTCATGATTTTTATTTATTTCTATTCCTTTGTTGCATAGTCCATCTGTTGAACTGTTTTTGAGTTGCATAAAAATTTTAACATTATTTGTAGTTTCATTAACAAATAAATCTAAAATACAAATTTTCACAGATATGTCTACGTCACATGCACCTGACTTCACAACACACATCCAGAATGGGCAACATGTTGGTGCTTCACGTAGGTTAAGAGGTTTTTTTTTTGGTTTTTTGTTTTGTTTTGTTTATTTATTTATTTGCACTGGCTGCTTTGCTAACACGATGTCTGATGAAGCAGCACCAACACACGGTGTGTCCATGTGAATGGAGTTTTACGAACATGGATGAGTTAATGTCTCCACAGTGAGAGTCTAGTGAGAAATGGCTATCTCAGTCAATGATGCTTCCTCAGCACAACTGAAATAATGGGGATAGTCTCTGTGTACTGACATGGAAAGACTTCTAGAATATAGTTGCAAGTGAGAAAAGCAAAGCATATGACATTGTTTGGATATCTTTCCCCTCCAAATCTCATGTTGAAAAGTGATCTCCAGTGTTGGAGGTGGGGCCTGACGGAAGGCATTTAGTCGTATGGGTGGATTCCCCATGAATGGCTTGGCATCCACTCCGTGGAAATGAGTGAGTTCTCACTCTGCAAGTCTATGCAAGCCCTGGTTGTTTAAAGGAGCCTGGCTCTCCCTCACTCCCTATCTTGCTTTTTCTCACCATGGGACTTGCTGGCTCTCCCTTTGCCTCCTGCCATGACTGGAATCCTCCTAAGGCTTCACCAGTAGCAGATACCAGCACTGTGCTTTCTATACAGCCTGCAGAACCATGAGCCAAAACAAACCTGTGTTCTTCATCGATCACTCAGTCTTAGATATTCCTTTATGGCAACGCAGATAGGCTGACACTGCATTAGAACAGTAAGCAGTGAACTCTGACACGCTATGCTGTCGTGGATCCTGCACAGAAGGAAAGGGAAGGATGCATGCGGCTGTGTATTTGCATTTCCTTACACTTACATAAAGACATCGGAGGAGAAAAACTAAGTAAAGTGGAGGCATCAAATACTCAGTAATAAATAGGATGGATGGAGGAAGAAGAATCAGGAACAGCTATGAGTTCATCTCTTTTATCTCCTTTTGACACTTAGGCCATAGAAACACACACAATCTTCAAAAACAGCAGTCAATGACTCTCATAGTGGCTTAACGTTATAGTGACTTGCCTTGATTCCTTTCAAGGGACTGTAACTCCAGCCCTCAGCTGTTGTGAGTTTTGAGTACCACCCACTCACAGCTGCTTTAAAAAAAAATTTCCCAGACATTTGCCCTCATTCTGGCATGGGCTGACTCCTGAGAAATGCTTGGGAGATTGTGTCCATTTCCAATTAGGGGCACCCTACAGCCTATAGCAAACTGACAAGAAGGTCTGAAAGTCCCCTGGTCTCAAGGTGGAAAGGCTCTGGGACACTGTGCACACCACAGGGCTCCCCGTAGGAGCCAGCTGAGCCAGGCTGCAGTCTACGACACACTGGGTATTTTCTTCCCCTTCCTTGTCCTGCTTTTTTGGTTTCTCATTGGTCTCTGCAGGCTGCACTCCTCAATGTAGCCTTTACACAAGCACCTTCATGTCAAACTCTGCTTCTCAGGAACCTGTCCTAAGCCAGACTTTTTTTGGAGCAAAATAAGGAAGTGAAGAGAAATGTCTTGAAGGACCTCTACTGGAGTTAAGTTATTAAATGAGCCATTTAAATGGATAATTATATTCTTGTTGGACCTTCTGATTTCTAAAATAGCACATTTTATCCATGATCTCCTCCCCAAAAAACTAAGTAAGGCACATATGGGTAGAATGATATCACAAGTACCTCTTTATGGACAGTTGCTAAAATGATGACTAGGATTGGATCCATGGAAGGTCCATGCATTTTTTATTTTCTGTTAATATGATTCTAAATTATAATGAAATTAATTTTCTCTATTGCTTATATGGTGGATTTAATTATCATTATCTAACAATGAGAAATTTACTAAAAATTAATGATGTAGTAGACTTAAGTCAAAGGAAGGAATTTCACTGAGTAAATGAAACACTCAACACTTGGTCATTTTGAGGGTATTCAAGGTAGTTCAGGGTCTGTGTTTCCATATCTTAGGGTGGTGTCACTTTTGGTATCTTGAGCAGGAGAGACTCTGACACAGGAAATGTGGTGCCCACAAAAGCAATAAAAGAGTTGGGGAATTCCAGGGCATCACCTTATGCTGGCTGATCACTTGCAGAGCACCAGGAAATTACGGAAGTCACAGGAGAGCAGCAGAGATCATCCAAGCCCTGTGGGGAAGCCCCAACTTGCTCCACATTCTCCTGTCTGCTGAATCTTGGCCATTCCTACTGTGCTTTTGGGGTAGTCAGAGAGTGACTTCTGGTTCTCTTTCGTCTTTGAAATAGCTTCAAAGCTTCTCACTGGTGGGTTATAAACAAACCCAACTGGTAAGGGATCTCCAGAAACAAGTTCCCATTTGTCCAACCCTTGGAGCAGAGGAGACACCCTAGAAAAGGCAGCATCAGGGGTCAGAGTTGGACCCACCGTGCACCTGCAGGCAGACAGCATCCTTTGGCAAACTGAGAAAACACACTGTAGTCCTAAGAAAGAGAGTTTCCGAAGATACGAACCAGGTACCTCTACTCACACTTGGTGTGTGAGTAGAGGCGATGCCCGAAGTGCCTAATGGACTGGTCTTCAGGTTTCAGATCTTCTTGCTACGTGTTCTTGGGTTTTGATTTGATTGCATTTAGCAGCATGGAATTGCCCTTTCTCCTGATGACACTGTACCTGGTTTTTAAAAGTGGACTTAACATTGTCCCTCTGCTGTAGAGTGCTTCACACACTCACACTCGGCACCCAGCTGCATGCTTCCCATGCAAAATGCTTATTGACTTTATTTTCTTTTAGTTCAGATGGTTACACTCTTTGCTTTCTGAAGATAGGGTGATACACACCAAAAGCTTTGAAACTACTGGTTAAATACTTATTACAGCCAGCTTTTTCAAATTTTCTTCAAAAAGTGTATTCCCCAAAACTGAGTGATCTGATTGGTTGAGTCATAGTGAATCCAGGTTTTATTGCGATTCTATGTATCAATCCGTCTATTCATAGAAGGGATGGTAAATGTTTACACTGATACAACATCTAGCTTTTGTCAAAAAGACCCTCATTATTGACTCTTGATACCCTGTTTTCAAAGTGCTATTAGTTTGTTGTTGGGCCAAAATCAATCATTGGTGTGTTTTGTCAATATACTTCTTCATATTTCACACATATTATCAGCTGATTGGTGGGTCCCCAAGATAGTAACTAGGCTACTAGTAAAACTAAAAGTTGCTAAATGCATCTCCAAATATTTTATCAACTGGAGTATTACATGTCTTTTTTCTTAGTCAAAGGCAATATCTATTATCGACTTGTTTTATGTCAAAGACTGTTTTTGACCGTGAAAAGCAACAGTAAATTAAGCAAATCTGATGACTTTTTTTTTTTTGTAACAAGAACTATGCATACAGTTTATTGTGATATCATTTTATCAACTCATACTGCAGCATCTTTTAACCACTGTATCATCCACCATGCTTTGACAGCTTGTCAAAGAAGGGAAGGAGATAGAGTAAAAGACAAGGCAACATCCATGTATGGAAAGCAAGGTCTTCTCAGAAATCTCAGTGTGCCTTCTTCCAGAGATGTGTTAAGTAGGCAGGCATAACTTCAAAAGAATTTAAGAAATATAATTATCTACCTGGCCACTTGGCTGGCTTGGATAAACCTAAGCGTGGGTGAGTGAGGGAGAATAGAGGCTGGGTGTGCAGAAGATTAGCAACAGAATTCTTACCTGTGTGGCCAGGGAGACTTTCCAATCCCATCTGAACACACTGAGGGAGAAAGTGTGACACTGGCATCTTCTCCTTGGCAAACCCTTGTTTATCCATCCTCTCGTCTTTGCCTGTGAGAATCTACTCATTTTTGAAGACGAGGTTAATACATATAATTCCTTCAATATACTCTTAAGTAACTCCATTTGGAAAAATAATTTCATTTTATGCACTTCTGTAACAATTTATATTTCTATTAGGACAATTACTTATATAATAAGTCATGGAAAATGTTGTTATTGTCTAGCAAATATTCTGGACATTAGAACATTTACAAAGCTATTTAAACAAATAATTAAATGACTCAATCTCCAAAAAGTCAGGGATGCCAGAGAAAGAGGGATGCATGCATATGTTTGTGTGTGTGTGTGTGTGTGTGTGTAGTGTGTATATATGTGCGTGAGTGTGTGTGTATGTGTATATCTGTATATGTGTGTATGTATATGTATAGCTAGCATGCATGTGTGTGTATGTATATGTGTAGCATGCATGTGTGTGCGTGCATATGTGTGTATGTATATGTTTGTGCATGTGTATGTGTGTATGTGTCTGAATGTGTTTGTGTGTGTGTGTGTGTGTGTGAAGTACTACACCTTCTGGGAAAGGCAAGAAGCCTGGTGTGACTGGATAATTTTATTCAAAGAGGTGGTGAGATCTGGGGTGTTTTGGTCGCTTACCTGTGGCTGTGACCTGCTGAGCCCTGTGTGGCCTGCCGAGCCGTGCATCTTCCTGAAGAAGTGAAGCACCATTGGAGGCTTAGCACTGGGATAAAAACAGGAGATCCTTCTTAGAGATAATTTGAAGGGGGCAAAATCTTCAGACAAAAGGGTCCTCTTGGAAATTATTGCAATATCTCAGTGAGGACTGGTGAAAGAATTAACTAAAATGTGACAGAAAGAATGAAGATGATCAAGTCAAGAAATACAAGTCATCATATTTTGAGGGCATTATTGTTGACTATATTCATGTCTGTCTCCTTCATGACATTATAAGGGGCCAATGGCAGAAAATAATGTATCCTTCTTTTTAAACTCTACAACATTCTGCATATATAGAATGTGCTTGGCATTTGATTGAATTTATTCCAATTGAATTTATTTTTTCTATTGAGTGATATGGGCAATTTAAGTCATAAACACAAATAAACATATATCTTTCATCAGTATTTAAACTATAATACACTGCAAGTGTAGAACTCAAATCAGTGACTTAAGAGTGATTGGGGATTCAAATGCAACTCACATCATATAAAAACTGGCTAAATTAAATGTAACAGCAGACCTGATGGGCTCCATTCCAACTCTTTCTCCAGATGGTTTGTTCCTGTATATGTAGAGAGATGAAAATGAAAAGTGATTATCTTACTAGACTAGTGTCTCTATGCCAAACAGAATTATTTACATTTTTTGAGATTAATAAAAAACATTATTGCTCAAAGAAGAGAAGCCTTCTTTTTTGTCTTTTATTTTTTGGAGGGATACAGAGTCTCCCTTTGTCACCCAGGCTGAAATGCCGTGGTGCGATCTCGGCTCACTGCAACCTCATCTTCCCAGGTTCAAGCGACTTTCCTGCCTCAGCCTCCCAAGTAGCTGGGATTACAGGTGCCCACCACCACGCTCAGCTAATTTTTGTATTTTTAGTAGACACAGGGTTTCGACATGCTGGTCAGGCTCTGTTGAACTTGTGAATGAGACTTGCCTGAAGACAATTCTAGATGAAGTTTTGAAGGAACAGTGGTGACTTTCACCCTTCTTCCTATCTTCCTCCTAAATAGCCCTTGCAGGTTTTCAGTCAAAGCAGCCCTCTGCAATGAGTTTACCTACTATAACCTGTTACCCATTTCCTCTTGGAATAAAATTGTTACTATCCACCCTTCTTCCTATTTTCCTCCTAAATAGCCGTTGCACGTTTGCAGTCAAAGCAGCCCTGCAATGAGGAACCTCTGCAATGAGGTTCCCTACCATAACCTGTTATCCATTTCCTCTCAGGATTAAATTGTTACTATTCAAGTAAAATTTTTGCACCTTCGTTGATAACCAATGTTGAAAGAAATAGAACTGCAAGAAGAAAAGCCTTTTGTCTTAGTCCAGGCGTGAAATCCCATTAATATTGCTTGTGTCATGGGAAAATATCTGGTTCTATAGAACGCTAACTCTAACTCAGGCTACAAGGTTAATGTGTTTATTTAACTTAGTGTTTTCAGGCTCATTAGACAGTGTTTAGGCATTATGTATTATAATTATTAATCATATCTCAATGGAGGAAAGAGCTGTTTTCCACCAAATGTATCTAAATTAGCATTCATCTTAGTCTCTATTAATGTTACCAGTGGAGAAGCTAGTGATGTACTAAAGATTATGTGTATGGTTACTATGTGTCTCAATCAATATCTGCATAAGGTTTTTATAATAATTTTTCCAAATGGTTTAGAAACAAAAAGCACTTACATGTATTTAATTATCAAGTTCTAACTCGAAATTACAATAATAAGTGACTACTGTGCAAAAATATTGATTTCGTGCTTTGTTGGATCCAGTAAGCAGAGAACATCATAAAAATTCAATGCAGGCTTATTTTTCCAGCTTGCATTTAAAGATTCACGAACTTTAAAGGATATTCATCATCTGTCTTCTTGGGCATTTATGTTCCAATCTATAGCAGTATAATCTCCTTAGGAGTTTGGACTCGTATTTTTCTCTTAGAACTTTTGCTGAAACAGGCCTGCCTTATCATTGAGCTTGAATCTTAATAGTTTCTCTTTCAAATACTAACCATGGGTTATTAACTGAAATGTTCCCTTTGTGGCTCTTTCAATGAGGCCTTATAGGTATGATTTGTAATTATATCATAAGGTTGTTAAGGCTTTTATTTGAGAAAGACCATAAAATAATTCAAGCTTCACATCTTAAGTTTAATGTAAAACATCAGAGGGAAAGGTAACAAATGTATTAATCACACATACTTTTTAAACAAATTTGTGAAAGAGAAAATATGTTTAAAGCATAATGTTTTCGTGAAAGAAAAGTAAATTCAGAAATAAGTCTGGTAGGTTTATATCCTAGATTATCTACTCACTATGTAACCACTTTAATTAAGCCACTTTCTTTATTCAAATTTGCTTTCCTTCTTTATTTTGCAATAATAACAAAATATGCTTATCTTGTATGAGGGTTAAACAAAACACAAAAATAAATCATATGTATTTTTATATAAATCTAGCATTGTATAAGATGTCTAGGGGTTATTAATAAGAAGACAAACAATATTTACTTTTAATCTAAATATAATAAGATGATATTTTTCTATTCTTTAAAGATAGAAATAAACTCTTTAAACCTCGGAGGCATAATAGAACCTAAAATTTTGTCTTTGTTCTGAAGGAAACAGTGCGTCTCCTCCCAGGCATGTCTTCTGCATTTTATCATACACTATGCTACCATCCTAAGCTAGAATTATATTCAAATGTTTTACCCTCAAAAATGCACAAGCAGGAGTCTACTTCAGCTAAGATGAGGCAACTGGGATTGGATTTGCTTTTTTTCCTGAAATAACTAAAAAAAAAAAAAAACTGCATGAAGCAATAAAATTAGAGTTATTGGACAACAGGCAGTGAGGGGCAGTGGCTCCTCAGAGATGGGAAGCAGATGAGGCGAGCCCTGTGGTTGCCCAAGCTTGACGCTCAGAAACACTTTACCCAGAAGGGCCTCAGAAGTGAAGAAATTAGCACTTCGCTAAATACTGCTCTAGTTCTATCTACCAAAGCTTAATGGCAAAACCTGGTAGAGATTTACTACATCTAAGTCACTTAACTGCATCCCAGAAAAAAGGTCTAGAAGACTTGGTAGAATACAGAAATATGCAGCACCACCAAGGTCAAGTCCACAAGGTCTGACACACAAACATTTTAGAAGACTTTTTTTTTTTTTTTGGAGACAGAGTCTCATTCTGTCACCCAGGCTGGAGTGCAGTGCTATGATCTCGGCTCACTGCAAGCTCCGCCTCCTGAGTTCAAGCTATTCTCCTGCCTCAGCCTCCAGAGTAGCTGGGACTACAGGCACCCGCCACCACACCTAGGTAATTTTTTGTATTTTAGTAGAGACGGGGTTTCACGGTGTTGTCGAGGCTGGTCTTGAACTCCTGAGTTCAGGCAATCTGCCCGCCTCGGCCTCCCAAAGTGTTGGGATTACAGGCATGAACCTCTGCACCCGGCTGAAGACATTTTTAAAAGGTAGGAAAATATGACCCATAATGAAAAGAAAAATCAATCACTCAGAACTATCCCCAAAGTGACTTTGATAGTAGAATAGTAGATACGCTCATTAAGTTGAAGTAGTTTTGTAACTGCACTTCATAAGTTCAAGATCCTTGAGAAAGCATGGAGCATGTGGAAACCTGCGAGAGGTAAAATGCTGCCGACCGTACTCTCATGGGTAAGCAAAGCCACTCTCTACATCCCAGTTCTATCAGTGGGGAAGAATTCTAGTCTAGACAGAAACCTGAGATAGGATTTTGTCATGTCCTTGGAGTCTCTGTTTTTTCAAAACAAAAGCACGTCTTTAAATGATATCTTTATGGAAATAGCTTTAGCGGATTGTCAGATCTTTTTACAAACTCATAAGCCTTCAATTCGAAATGTGCAATATATGCATAATTGTAGTATTAGAGAAAGCAGAAAGAGAGAAAAACACAGAAAAACTATCTGAAGTACTAATGGTTGAGTATTGTCAAAAATTAATGACAGGAACTAAACCACAAATCCAGGACAGAGAGCAGCAAGCGGTGTAAGTCCCGAAATAAGAATACCTACTTCCCACATCCAAACTGCAGAAAGCAAGAGAAAAACATGAAATCTAGAAGGAAACTGGGGTGGAGATAGGGATAGGGAGATACTTTCACTAAAAATTAGCAAAGATAAGAAGTACAGCAAGCTTCTCATTGGAAGCCATGGAGTCAAGAAGACAGTGCAGTGAAACATTTAAAGTGAAAGAAAAATAATTCATCAGCCTTGAATTCTACATTTAGCAAAATCATCTTATGAAAGAAAAGAAAAATACACTTTTCAAGGCAAACAAAAATAAGAGAACTCAGTTTTACCATCAGACTTCTTTCACAAAAAATGTTAAAAGCAGTTTCCAGGCAGAAAATAAATACAAAATAGGTCAGAAATTCCAATTTTTATAACAAAGAAAATACTTCAAGAAAGAATAAGTAAAAGTAAAATAAAATATTTATTTTTCCACTTATAATTGACTAAAAAAATTGTATAAATATAAAAATAATGGTGTATTGTAACATACAAATATGCAAAATTAGTGACAGTGATGACATAAAAGGGAGGAGGGAGGACAGGAGAATGTTTACAATGTCCCTGCACTACGCAGGAATTGATATGATGCTACTTGAAACATGACTTACATTAATTAAAGAATTTATACTGGAAAATTTAGGGTAACTGACAAAAATTAAAAAGAAGTATAATTGATATGCTGAGAGGAGATAAAATGAAATCATATAAAATGCTCAATGATAACCAGAAAAGTCGGGAAAGCAGGGAGCACAGAACACAGACAATGAATAGGAAAGAGTTACTAATATGGCGGATATTGACCTACCTACACCAGCTGTCACCTTCAGTGTGAATGGTTTAAATACAGCAATTAAAAGAATGATCAGAAGAATTAAAAAGACCAA
Organism: Theropithecus gelada; assembly: GCF_003255815.1. NCBI lineage: Eukaryota > Metazoa > Chordata > Mammalia > Primates > Cercopithecidae > Theropithecus > Theropithecus gelada. The sequence goes on from NC_037677.1 coordinate 2,184,415, forward strand.
GACCCAACTCTGTGTTATCTAGAGGAAGGCCATTGAAAATACACAGGCTCAGACAGGTTACAGAACAGGGAAAGAAGAAGATACACCAGGTAAACACCAATCAAAGAAAGGTGGCAAAGCTGCATTAATTTTAGAGAGAGGAAAAACAAACAAACAAACAAACTTTAGAACAAGGAAGATTAAAAGAAATAAATGAGGACATAACAGAATGATAAGGAAGTCAATGCTCCAGGAAAGGCAGAGCTCACATCTTAAGTGTGAGGGATGGACGCCTCACCAACAGGACGAGGAGCAAAGCTGTGATGTTTGCCATCACCACTCACATCCAGCAGGTACCGGAAGAACCAGCTAATTAAGTGAAAAGAAAATGAGAAGACAAGAGAAGAGAAGGAAAATAAGCAGATTCAAAAGGAAGAAATAAAACTGTCTTTATTTTAAATGACAAAATTGACTACGGAGAAAACACTGTCCCCAAAACTCTTGGGACTAGTAAGTCCCAAGCCAGCATAGTAAGGTCACAGGATAAACAGTTAATATACAAAAGCCAAGTGCTAGCCTGTATACCAGCAATAAGTCATTAGAATTTAAAATGCAAAAACTTACAATGGCACCAAAAGATAAATATTTACATACGAATCTAATGACAATGCACAGATCTGTATGTGGAAAACTACAAAACTCTGATAAAAGATTGAAAAAGAATCCCTCAATAACTAGACAGGTATTCTGTGTTCGTGGATTGTAAAGATTCTATGCTATTATCAATTCTCCCCAATCCCATCTACAGAGTCAGCCCAGTCTCAGTCTAAATCCCAGTATGCTATTTCATAGATATCAAGAAACTGATTCTAAAGTATATATGGAAGGCAAAAGACCTGGAGTAGCCACAAGATTCTGAAGAAGAACAAATTCGAGGACCAGTGCTACCACACTTCAACACTTTGTACGAAGCTACCGTAACCAAATCAGCACCATATTGGCAAAATCACAGACACAGATCTATGGGACAGAACAGAGAACTTAGAAGTAGAGCCAAGCAAAGGTAGTCTACCGATTATTCAAAAAAGGAGCCGGCAATTTAGTTGAGAAAATGCAGTATTTAAAACAAATGGTCCTGGAACATTCTGCCATCCCAAAGGGGAGAAAATGACCTTAATTAAACCCAGACCTTATGCTTTCCACAGAAATTAACTTAAAATGAAACTGAGGCCTGGTGCAGTGGTGCACACCTGTAATCCCAACACTTTGGGAGCCTGAGGTGGTTGGATGACTTAAAGTCAGGAGTCTGAGACCAGCCTGGCCAACATGGTGAAACCATTGTCTCTACTTCAAATACAAAAATTAGCCAGCCATGGTGGTGCACACTTGTAATCCCAGCTACTTGAGAGAGGATTGCTTGAACCTGGGAGGCAGATGTTGCAGTGAGCCAAGATTGCCCCACTGCACTCCAGCCAGGGTGACAGAGCAAGATTCTGTATCAAAAAAAAAAAAAAAAAAAAAAAAGGACCGTAGATGGAAATGTGAAAGGAACAATTATAAAACTACTAGAAGAAAACACAGGAGGAAAAATTAGGTGCTGTTGGATTTGGTGATGCATTTTTAGATACAATACCAAAAGCACAATTTATCAAAGTAAAAATTAAAAATATTTGTTTTTTGAAAGATACTGTTAAGAGAATAAAAAGACAAATCAAAGACTGGGAAAATAATTGAAAACACTTTTATATCTGTGAAAGTACTTAATTCCACAATATACAAAATTTTTTTTAAAATGGTAAGGAAACAACTCAATGAAAAAATGGGCAAATGTTCTAAACAAGCACCTCACGGAAGAAATTACACTAATGGCAAATAAATATAGGAAAAGACGTTCAACATCATTTGTCATCTGGGAATTGCACATTAAAATAACAATGGAATACTACAATGTACAGGTGACTAAAATCCTCAAAGCTAGCAATAACTAAAGCTGGAAATCATGTGGAACAATAGGGACTCTCGTTCACTGAAGCTGGGATTGCCAAGTGTTACAGCTACTTCGGAAGACAGCTTCACAAATTTGTTACAAAGCTGACTATAGTCTTCTCTTAGAATCCAGCAACGGTGTTCCTAGGTATTTACCCAACTGATTTGAAAACTTCTGTTCATGAAAATCATTATCTTTAGCAGCTTCATTCATTATCTCCATAAACTGGAAGCAATCAAGATGTTCTTAAATTAGTGAATAGATAAACACATTGTAGTATATCAATGCAATGAATATTATTCAATAATAAAAGGATTATTAGGTTATCTGGCCAGAAAAATATGAATGACTCTTTAGTGCATATTGCTAGATGAAAAGCAGTCTGATAAGGGCATATACTGTATGATTCCAATTATATAACCTTTTGGCAAAAATATGAAAATGAAAAAGGAAAGCCTATGGAGTCAACAAATGTGGGCTGAGCATAATCCTTTCCTCTCAGAATACAGTAGGAAAGTTTAAAAAAAAAAAAAAAAAAAAAGAAGTTTACATAGGAGAAACCCAACAAGTACCGTCTCAGTCAGGTGCTCACGTCTGACGTCAAAAATGGCAAGTCATGATGATGGCATGCACACGCAACATGGTTTCATGAAAACGGCACTTTACTTTTGTAGTTTTGCTCCCAGGCATTCCTGATCCTATCAAGGCATGAGAAAAATCTCAGATAAATCCCAACTGAAGCATATTCCACAAAAGTCCTGACCAGGACTCCCTCCCCGAAACTGACAAGGTCATCAAAAACAAAGAGTCTGGAGAACTGTCATGGCCAAGAGGAGCATAGGGAGATGTGAGGATTAAATATAATGTGGATTAAATGGAATATGTAGGATTAAATGAGTGCTGCATATGAGATTGTGGGAAAGGAAAAGGACTTCCCGTAAAAAATAAGGAAATCTGATTAAAGGGTAGTCTTTAGTTAATCAATAAAAATCAACCTTGGTCCATTCATCAGAACAAATGTACCACATGAAGGTAAGTTATTATTAATAGGGGAAGCTGAGTGTGTAATATAGGGGAAGTCTCTGTATTGTCTGTACTTTGCTATAAATTTAAAACTTTTATAATTTTAAAATCTTTATTTAAATGTTTTAATTAAAAAAACTACTGCAGAGCAAAACAGATTCAGGATTATCTAATTTCCTTGGTAAAACCTGTAGTATCAAAATACACATTTTGATTCAGTTGTAAAATATTTCTTCTGTTTTGTAAAATAATTTACACCATCTGCTAAGTTCCAAAGTGCTTACTTAAGAATGCAAACTAAGTCTTACTATATCTAAACACTGTAATTGCCCCAAAGTTTGGAAATATAACACCTCTATGAATAACTTGTGTCTTAATTGGTTGATGCGCATTTATTTTGTCACTGAACGTTTATTTTTACATGTGACATATGATGACTTTATCCACATGGCAGTGAATCCTGTACACCGGCTGCCAGAATGCCACAATCAGGGAAGCCTTAGAACTAGAAGTTGTGGACCAGGCACGGTGGCTCACACCTGTAATCCCAGCACTTTGGGAGGCCGAGGTGGGTGGATCACCTGAGATCAGGAGTTCGAGACCAGCCTGACCAACATTGTAAAACCTCGTCTCTACTAAAAGTACCAAAATTAGCCAGATGTGGTGGGGGGCGCCTGTAATTCCAGCTACTCTGGAGGCTGAGGCAGGAGAATGGCTTGAACCCAGAAGGCGGAGGTTGCAGTGAGCCAAGATTGCACCACTGCACGCCAGCCTGGGCGACAAGAGTGAGATTCCATCTCAAAAAAAAAAAAAAAGAATTGGGAGTTGTGAATCTATATTCTGGGTCTGCCACTTACAATTATGTTATTCTTGAATGAATGTCTTAAAGTATTTATATTTTAGTTTCTTCTTCTGTAAATCTGAAATAGTGATATTCGCACAAATCGATTGGACATTGATTTGAGGTAATGCATAATTGAAAATTTGAATTTTAAATATTATGATTAATATTTAACATTCGATTTAATCTGGGGGAAAAAAAATCTGATCCTCTTCTCTCTTTGTATACTCTCCCCTTGAGCTTCTGTGATATTGGTCGGGATCACAGATAAGTGAAAAACTGATGTCAATTATATCAGTTTTGACATCTGATATGTCAAAATGGTAGGTCAATTATATTTCAAAGAAGACGCTGCTAGCTGGAGAAAAGCGTAGCTCCAGAAAGTAGGAAGTGGGTGGAGCATCCAAGGGCATGGGGAGGGAACTCAGGGGATAGAGAGAAGAAGGGGCAAAGAAGAGAAATCTGCGGCTCATTGGGAAGCACCCCTCATTCATCAGAGGGAACGATGAATCACTGAGCAAAGCCTTGTCTCTAAGAAGCACAGTTCTACCTTCTGGAAGTAGCCATGGTTTTGTTTGTTTGTTTGTTTGCTTAAGGTGTTGTGGCTCAGGGAATCAGAGATTCTCATTTAATAATAATTAAAAAAAGCTTTCAGGATTTGGCACAATTTCTGGTTAAATTAGCTAGAAAAAAATAAATACCTAACAACACAGGCTTGCCCATGCCCGGCGGGCTGTGCGTCTCCTCCGGAGGGACGGGGTGTGCCCGGCGTGCTGTGCGTCTCCTCTGGACGGGGCGTGCCCGGCGTGCTGTGCGNCGTCTCCTCTGGACGGACGGGGCGTGCCCGGCGTGCTGTGCGTCTCCTCCGGATGGTCCGGGCGTGCCCGGTGTGCTGTGCCTCGCGTCTGGACGGACCGCGCGTGCCCGGCGTGCTGTGCGTCTCCTCTGGATGTTCGGGGCGTGCCCGGCGTGCTGTGCGTCTCCTCCGGAGGGACGGTGTGTGCCCGGCGTGCTGTGCGTCTCCTCCGGAGGGACTAGGCACGCACAGTCTGTAGAGTCCGTCCACATGGGGAGGACTCCCATGGACAGCTTCCAGGTGGACCACCTGCTACATGGAGTTAGAACCATGAATCACGTGCCTGCCAGCCCAGGCATGACCCATCACAGGCTCTGTGCACAAGGCGAGTGGTGTTGAAGCTCACCTCCTTTCACTCTTGTACATACATGTAAGGCAGGAGTGAGTTGACTAGACAGGTGTGTTGATTGAAAGCCATCCGCAATTCCTAGGAAGAGATACTTTGCATGTACATGTGCTTATTACTTATTGCCAGTGGGACAGTGGTCCCCACAGAGACTTCTTGGTGGAGAGTGGCCTGCTGCTCACTCAGCAGACACCAATGCTGCGTGCGAAACAGCCTCTGACCAACTCACTGGCTTTATTTACCACGCGTCAGAAAGCCCGAGGCCTAATTGTGCTGCTCACAGGCAAAGCGTGGCTTTGGTGGCCATTTTTCTAACTGAGGAAATAAAAAGACATTTTTTTTTCTCCTGCCACAGAATTGATCCAAGGTTTCTAAAGGAAGCATCAGCCCCAGTCAGAGAAACCCCATTGTCCCAGTCCCTCGTAGGAAGGCAGCGTGTGTGTACCCCTTAAGGAAACCACCATCGCAAAATTATGACAGAGACAGTGAAAGAGATCTAACATAACTGACTCATCTTGCTTCTAACCTCCAAGCTGTCCTTGTTCCTTCCTGAGTATAGTCTGAACTAACTTTGGGAGGAACTTAGTTTATAGTTTAAAACAAAGACAATAATAGCCCTTTCCCAAAGCAAACCTTGCTTGGGGACTAGACTGCTTTTGTAGGACCTACAAATTAGCCACAAGATTAGAAATTATGGTTTAGGCATCATGTAGCTGGAGGCTACAAGATTCTGACCCTCCCCAAAGTGCTCCTAAGGTCAGTGCTTGAGATATTTTACAGACCCTGCACCTGATGGGTCAGCTGGCACCGCCCAGATCTACAAACTGGCTCATCTGATCTTGTGGCCCCCACCCAGGAACTGACTCCACACAAGAAAACAGCTTCGGCTCCCTATTTTATCTCTGACCCAACCAGTGAGCACTCTCAAGTCACTGGCCTTCTCCATCTACCAAATTATCCTTTAAAATTCGGATCCCCGAATAGAAGTCTGATTTGAGTCATAATAAAACTCCAGTTTCCCACACAGCCAGCCGTGCATGAATTACTCTTTCTCTATTGCAATTCCCCTGTCTCGATAAATTGGCTGAGTCCAGGCAGCCGGCAAGGTGAACCCACTGGGCGGTTACATTAGCACGGCTCAAGGCGTTGTGGCCGGAGCCTACGCCCAGGGAAGAGGAGGACTCAGTCACGGAATTGTGAATCATTTCATTTTCTGGATCAATAGAGGGTCACACTGACTCTACAGCCCTATTTTTCCTGGCTTTCTGTCTATATTGCTATCTTACCAGTTTTGTTTTGTTCTGTTTTACATTGTATTATTGTTATTTGTATTATAAGAACTTTTCTAATTAGAAAGTAAATTCAGTTAAGGATACTCAGTGATTTTCTTTATGTCTCAAATAGCTGGCACATTTCTTTGTAATGGCAAATAAATATTCTTTTTTTTTCTTTTTTGTGAGATGGAGTCTTGCACTGTCGCGCAGGCTGGAGTGCAGTGGCATGATCACTCACTGCAACTCTGCCTCCCAGGTTCACGCCATTCTCCTGCCTCAGCCTCCCCAGTAGCTGGGACTACAGGCACCCGCCATCTCGCCCGGCTAGTTTTTTTTTTTTTTTTTTTTTTGGTATTTTTAGTAGAGACAGGGTTTCACCGTGTTAGCCAGGATGGTCTCGATCTCCTGACCTCATGATCTGCCCGCCTCAGCCTCCCAAAGTGCTGGGATTACAGGCGTGAGCCACCGCGCCTGGCCTTTATTCTTATTTATCAATTCAGTACAAAGAACTGCAACCAAGTATAACCGTTTCATGGTTAAGATCTCAGAGATGAAAATAACTCAAAATTGAAACTCTTTTAATCAAAGTCGTTGACTGGATAAGCGAGAAAAGCAAATTCCTCATAAATGACCTCCTAAGTGGCCATGGATGAACCTATACTATGACTTGCACCCTAACTGTTAGTACAATACACATCCTCTTTCTCCTAGGCAGCTGGACACGTGTAAAATAGTGCTGGTGGGTGGGTTCAAGTTCACTCAGTAGGAACAAGCTAGGAAAAGGCAAAGCTCTGACCTTTGCTCTGCTTTGGCGGTAAGATCCTGTCGCCCCAGACCCCTTGGTTAGTTCCTTTCTAGTAGAAAGAACAGCCAGCGCAGCTGCTCGGGAGCTCATCCTGCCCAGACTGAAGGCAGCAGTGGTGCACGTGCGGGCTCCTGTCTTTCAGCCATCAACGTTGCTAAGGTGCATTTTTGATCAGTGAGACCTGTCATGCTTTTAATACCACTGGGCAATGCGGGGTTATGCAGGTAGCGACCTGCTGAGTGCTGCAGATAATTTATCCTTTGGGTCATTGTTCCAAGAGTGAAGTTAGAAAACAGGAGCTGTGCAAAGGATGCTTCGAGGATCAGCCATCCTTGCAACCCCAGCCATGGGAGCTTGAGGCACAGGGAGGAGGACAAAGGACGCTTCGAGGATTAGCCGTCCATGCAATCCCAGCCATGGGAGCTTGAGGCACGGTGGGGGGACCTTCCATTTGCTGTGAGTCGCTCGGAGAGAAAGAACAGGGACTCAGGTTGGGGGTGAGGGCGTTTGCCGGGGCGGGGGAGGGGGACGGTCTGTGAGGAGCTGACGTTGTCGAGGAGCAGCTGCTTTTCTCAGCCGCCAACTCCTCAGGGCATCTTCCCTCCTGGGGGCGATGTTTGCCAATGGATGAACTCCACATTGCTCTCTCTCCCACTTCCTGCTCAGAGTAGGGAGGGTCCGTAGAGCTTGTTGTTAACCAGGAAACTATATTTTCTCTCTTCTTGCTCTAAGTAATTGAAAGAATGACCATCCAGGGAAGAGATGTCTTTAAAATTCATTTCAAGAGTGCTCAGTTCAAATTAAATTCACTCCAAACTCTTCTAGGCACAGACATTTAAAGTCAGTTTTATTGAGGTGTGATTTGGGGTGTTCTGATAAGAAGAGGAGCTGAGGACAGAGACACGCCCAGCGGGACCTTGGGAGGACATAGGGAGAAGACGCCTTCTGCAAACCACTGAGAGAGGCCTCAAGGAAGCAGCCTTGGCCGACACCCTGATATGGGACTTCCAGCCTCCAGGACTGTGAGGAAACACGTTTCTGTTGTTTGAGCCACCCAGTCTCTGGTGTTTTTTTATGGCACCCTTAGTCAATCAATACAGCATAGTTTAAAAAGGTAAATGGTATCAAGGCATTTATAACACAAAGGTGAGTGCCCAACCCTCCTCTGTCATCCCTCAGACAATGCTACTTCACTCTTTCAGCATTGCTTTTCTGGAATTTACCTTTTTTTTTGAGACGGGAACTTACTCTGTCATCAGGCTGGAGTGCAGCGGTGCAATCTCGGCTCACGGCAACATCCGCCTCCCGGGTTCAAGCAATTCTGCCTCAGCCTCCTGAGTAACTGGGACTACAGGGGCACACCACCACATCTAGCTAATTTTTGTATTTTAATAGAGACAGGGTTTCACCATGTTGGCCAGGATCATCTTGATCTCTTGACCGCATGATCAGCCCGCCTTGGCCTCCCAAAGTGCTGGGATTACAGGCATGAACCACCGTGCCCGGCCCTGGAATTTACCTTTATGTATCATTTATTCTATCCATTACTCGTTCATAAACATTTTCTATTGCTATTTATATGATAGAAAAGGGAGATTTATCTTACAGTACCTCACTCCCTGCTTCTTATCTCAATCATGTTAACCTACTGTGAGGTTGCCTCAGTCTAATCACTTCTTATTTGATCCGATACTGACAATGTAACTACAGCTTTCTCTCGCCCAAGCAGCACACTGTGCACCCTTGGTTTTTAAATGAGCAATAATGTAAGGCTTAAATATTGTATGATATTTTTATTTATTGCAATCGTTTTTTCTCAGCAGAAAGAGTGAGCCAAGTGAAAACCAAAAGAGATATATTTTGTGGCTTTTGCACCTATTTTAATGTCAGATAATTAACTTTTGTGCTATTAAATATCATCCTTCCAAGTAGCAGTTTCATTCAGTTTTGAAAGAAATAGAGATAGATCTTAGAATAACAGAGATGTTCTTAGAATAATAGAGATGGATCCACATCACACCCATAAAGCCCTCATTCTGCAGACAAGAAACTTAGTCCAAACAGACGCAGGGACCTGCCAATGGGATATAAACGTAACATCCATGCTTGGGATGGATTCTTTCACTCTCATCCCTTTGCACAGAGAACTCCAGGCAGAAAACTTATACAGACCATGTTTATTCTACTTCTTCCGCTGTTCCAAAAGTTGATACTTGGGATCCATTGAGGTGAGTTTATTTTCCTTACACAAAAATAGATTGCATGCATGCCCTTGGCAAAACCTGGAGGTTTCATTTCAGGAGCATTAAGTTCCAAAAAGGCTAAATCAGCCCCCGCTTTATCCCTGAGTTCCGTGCGCTACCTGCTCGTGTCTCCAAATACGGCAACAGGTGCTTTCTTTAATACATCTTTCTTTAATACATCTTTGAGATGTGATGTATTAAATATTAAACTTTAGGTACAAATATAGCCAGTGGCACAGTATTTTATATATTAAGATTGATTTCCTTAACCCTATCACAACGTCAACGCTAAAAGTTTCCAGTCTTTTCTAGCGTAAAGGTTAACTAACCGTCTCCCAGGTGACTTGACACAAGGTTGTTCCCTGTGTCCATTAAGACTTATTTTCTCAGTTTAAGCACTTAGTAAATTTCCTGAGCTTTCCTTACTTTTTAATGAAAAATCTTTGGGAATGCAGGTTAAATTCCCTCCCCTCATCTCTCTCTCTCTCTCACACACACACACACACGCACACACACGCACACGCACACACAGGTGGTTTAGTCTCTAGTGGGAGAATGTCATTCAGTGAGAGATTTTTTGGAGAAATACACATTAGGACCCTGTTTGGAGAGTTCATCGGTGTAAGGCAGGGAACAGAGACTTCCTCTGCTGAAGAAGAGAGGCGGGCGATGTGATGGCTTGCGTTAAGCTGGGAGACCTGTTCTTCCTCATAATTCATCCCACCAAACATTTGCTGAAATCCCCTTTACCTGCTTTGTGTGCTCTTATCATCTAACCTTCACTGGACCTTCATTCTCACCTCCACTTAGCTGTTTATTTTGGGAGTGGGAGGGGTCAGGTAGGTTTGTTTTCTTCTTTCTCTCCATTTCCTCTTTCTTTTTCTGTATAAGTTTCTTGAATTTCATTATCCTTGGACAGGCTATACAATACAGATGTTTCTGCAAAAATACACTTATTTATTTTTTAGTCTCTCTTTCTCTCTCTCTCTTTCCTTCCTTCCTTCTTTCCTTCCTTTTTTCCTTCCTTCTTTCCTTCCTTCCTTTCTTTCTTTCTTTCTTTCTTTCTTTCTTTCTTTCTTTCTTTCTTTCTTTCTTTCTTTCTTTCTTTCTTTCTCTTTTTCTTTCCTTTCTTTCCTTTCTTTCTTCTTTCCTTCCTTCCTTTCTTCCTTTCTTCCTTTCTTTTCTTTCATCTCACTCTTGTCCAGGCTGGAGTGCAGTTGTGTGATCTCAGCTCACTGTAGCCTCCGTCTCCTGGGTTGAAGCAATTCTCCTGCCTCAGTCTCTCAAGTAGCTGGAATTGAGGGTGTGTGCCAAAATGCATGGCTGTTTTTTTATATTTTTAGTAGAGACAGGTTTTCTCTGTGTTGGCCAGGCTAGTCTGAAACTCCTGGCTTCAAGTGATCCACCTGCCTTGGCCTCTCAAAGTACTGGGATTACAGAAGTGAGCCACTATGCCTGGCCAATACATTACTTAATACAAACAGATTGTGCTAATAGTGAAGTGAGATGTGTGTAAGGAAGAGAGGAAGGGGAGACAAATTTAAATCAGTTAAAATCTCTCACTTAAAAATTTCAGAAAAAAATTAATTCTCTCAATTTATGTGAATTTAAAGATGCTGGACTTGGTTTATCAAATTAGACATAGGTATGATACACATACAAATAAGCACTACTTGGTAGGTTGATGGAAAAAAAGATGAAAAGTCAATCAGATTTTACACAAATAAAAAGAAATAAAAAATGTTTGACGTCTTCTTATTTTTGAGTTGGTGCCTTGCTCCCTCACCCAGGCTGGAGTGCAGTGGTGCGACCATAGTTCACAGCATCTCGAACTCGTGGGTTTAGGGATCCTCCTGCCTCAGCCGCCCAAGTTGCTAGGACTACAGGCATGCACCACCATGCCTGGCTACTTTTAAAAACTTTTTTGTAAAGATGGGGTTTCTCTCTGTTGCCCAGGCTCGTCTTAAACTTGTGGCCTCAGGAGATCCAACAACCATGACCACCCAAAGTTCTGGGATTACAGACATAAGGCTTTGCACCAGGCCTGCTTTATATCCTAATTTCAATAGTGGCCCTACAGTTTCCTTGGCCAATAATTTTCTCCTAGATAGTAGGAAATTTATGACTGTGTTTTCCTCTTAATAAAGATAAGATCTTAACTTTTATTGACAACATATGAGTTTTTACTGAATAGAATTTATGAAATGCAAAATATAATTGATTATAAGTGCATTAGATCCTAATGCCATTTCAACAAGCGAAATGGGGAAACCTGTGCAGATTATTCTGTAAGTACAGGCTCACCCTGTAGATATTACAGGATCAGTTCCACACCATGCACGTGGCAATAAAGACAGTCATGAAATTGATTGGCTTCCAGTGTATATAAAAGGTATATTTACTTATACCATAGCCTATAAAGTATGTAATAGTGTTATGTCTAAAAAACAACATGCATACCTTAAACAAAAAATAATTTATTGCCAAAAAATGCTAAGAATGACCTGAGCCTTCAATAAGTCATAACTGTAATCTTGCCAGGAGGGAATCTTGTCTCAATGTTGATGGCTGCTGACTGATCGGGGAGGTGATTGCAGAAGATTGTGGTTGCTGTGAAAATATCTTAAAATAGGCTGGGCACGGTGGCTCACACCTGTAATCCCAGCACTTTGGGAGGCCGAGGCAGGCAGATCATGAGGTCAGGAGATCAAGACCATCCTGGCTAACGCGGTGAAACTCCGTATCTACTAAAAATACAAAAAAAATTAGTCAGGCGTGGTGGCGGGTGCCTGTAGTCCCACCTACTTGGGAGGCTGAGGCAGGAGAATGGTGTGAACCCTGGTGGTGGAGCTTGCAGTGAGCCGAGATCACGCCACTGCACTCCAGCCTGGGCTACAGAGCGAGACTCCATCTCAAAAAAAAAGAAAAAAGAAAAAATATATATATATATATAAATAAGGCAACAATGAAGTTGGCCTCATTGATGAACTCTTCTCTTCATGAAATATTTCTTTGTAGCATGTGATGCTGTTGAAATGGCATCATTGTCTGGGGTAAATACCCGAGGTTCATTGTCTTACGCTGTGGAAATCAAGGATGTGGACACACAAGAAGTGAGTTTAAGAGGGTAGGTTTCATAGGCAAGAGAAAAGAAAAAGAGAAAAGCTCTCTCTCCTGCAGACAGAGAAGGCTCCTGAGTGGGTCTCCGATTCTGTGGTAAAACGCACAGCGTTTCATAGACGAGCTTGAGGAGGCGTTGTCCGATTTACATAGGGGATGAGAGCTTGGTTGGGCCAGGTGTGCCGTTTGCACAGTGTGTGGAGAAGCTGGCCGTCCCACCCTCACTTTTATTATGCAGATGGGCTATCCACCAGGCCGCCGCCGTGTTGCCTGCTTTTGCACACGTGGAGACAAAGAAAAGGCAAAGAAGAGGGAACCTCCATGTTGAATATACCTGGTTCCAGGTATCCCTCTTCTGCTGGTACAGCTTCCAGCATTCACCTGGGCAGGCTTCCAGCTTGCCTATCTATGTCTGCAGCCCGCTTTTACAGCTGCTTTTTGGGGGCTGCTTTTTAGTGAAAGGAAACCTTACAGAGGACTCTCATCCTCACTATCTGCTTAAATACTTTCTTTCTAGCTTCTGTATCACTATTTAATAGCATTTTACCCACAGTAGAACTTCTTTCAGAAGTAGAGCCAATCCTCTCCATTCCTGCCACCACTTTATTAGCCAAGTTAATGCAATATTTAAATCCTTTGTTGACATTTCAACACTGTTCACAGCATCTTCACCAGGAATATATTCCATCTCAAAAAACAAACAAACAAAATTTTTCTTATTCATAAGAAGCAACTCCTCATCTCTTTTATCATGTTTTATCAAGTTTTATCGTGAGATTACAACAATTCAGTCACATCTTTAGGCTCTACTTCTAATTGTATTTCTATTCTATTTCCACTGAATGGGCAGTCACTTTCTCCACTGAAGCCTTGAACCCCTTAAAGTCCTGTTTCTTCCAAACTCATGTTAATGTTGATATTTTTACCTCTTCCCATGAATTACAAATGTTCTTCATGGCATCTAAAATGGCGAATCATTTCCAGAAGCTTTCCAATTTACTTTATACAGCTCCGTCAGGGGAATCACTATTTATAGAACTATAGCCTTATAAAATGTGTCTTTTGAATAATAAGAGTCAGAAATGAAAATTATTCCTTGATCCCTGGGCTGCAAAAGGAATGTTGTGTTAGCAGGCATGAAAGTGACATTCATCTTGGACATCTCCGTTAGAGCTCTTGGGTGAACAGGTGCACTGTCAACAGACGGTCATATTTTTAAAGGACTCTCCTTTTTGAGCAATTGGTCTCAATAGTGGGCTTAAAATATTCAGTAAACCATGCTATAAACGGATGTGCTGTCATCCAGGCTTTGTTATTCCATTTATAGAGCAGAAGCAGAGTAGATTTAGCATGATTTTTTTCTTTTTCTTTCTTTTTTTTTCTTTTTTTTTTTTTTTCAGATGAAGTCTTACTCTGTCACCCAGGCTGGAGTGTAGTAGCACAATCTCAGCTCACTGCAGCCTCCACCTCCCAGGTTCAAACAATTCTCCAGCCTCAGCCTCCTGAGTAGCTGGGACTACAAGCATATGCCACTACATCTGGCTAATTTTTGTATTTTTACTACAGGCGACGTTTTGTTGATCAGGCTGGTTGCAAACTCCTGACCTCAAGTGATTCGCCTGCCTCCGCTGGGATTATAGGCATGAGCCACTGCACCTAGCCAATTTCACATAATTCTTCAGGGCCCTAGGATTTTCAGAATGGTAAGTGAGCATCAGCCTCAACTTAAAGTCACCAGCTGCACTAGCCCCTTAACAGGGGAGTCCGCTCATCCTTTGAAGCTTTGAAAACAGGTATTGACTTCTCCAGCTATGGCAGTGCTGGATGATAGCTGTTTCATCTCCATTGAAGATCTGTTGTTAGTGTAGTCATCCATGATCTCAGCTACACCTTCTGCATAACTTGCTACGGCTTCTCCATCAGCACTTGCGACTTTATCTTGCACTTTTATGTTATGGAGATGACTTCTTTCCTTCAGTCCCATGAACCAGCCTCTGCTTGCTTTAAACTTCTATTCTCCAGCTTCCTCACCTTTGAGTCTTCACAGGATTAAGAGTCAGGGCCTTGCTCTGGGTTCGGCTTTGGCTTAGGGGAATCTTGTGGCTTGCCTGATCTATCCAGGCCACTCAAACTTTCTCCACATCAGCAATTAGGCTGTTTTACTTTCTCACCTGTTTTTGTGTGTTCACTGGAAAAGCACTTTTAATTTCCTTCAATAGCTTTTCCTTTGCATTCACAAGTTCATTAACTGTTTGGTGCAAGAGGCTTAGCTTTGGTCTCTCTTGGCTTTCAACAAGACTTCTCCACTAAACTTAATCGTTTCCAGCTTTTGATTTAAAGTAAGACGTGTGCAACTCTTCCTTTCACTTGAACACTTAGAAGCCATTGTAGGATTAGTCATTGACCTGAATTTAATATTGTTCTGTCTCAGAGAAGAGTGAGGCCCTGGGGGAGGGAGCGAGCTGGGAAATAGCCGAACACACACAGTCTGTCAGAACACACACAACATTCGTTGTTTATTGTCTTCCAGGGCGAGGTTCAGCAATTACAATAGTAACATCAGAGATCACTGATAGCAGATCGTCATCACAGATGTAATAACAAGAAAAAAAATGAAACATTTTGATCATTGATGTGATGGTGAATATTGAGTATCAACTTGATTGAATAGAAGGATGCAAGGCATTATTCCTGCGTGTGTCTGTGGGGGTGTTGCCAAAGGAGATTAACCTTTGAGTCAGTGAACTGGGAAAGGCAGACCCACCCTCAATCTGGGTGGGCACCATCTAATGAGCTGCCAGCACGGCTAGGATAAAAGCAGGCAGAGGACACAGAAGGACTGGACTGGCTGAGCCTTCTGGCCTCCATCTTTCTCCTGCACTGGTGCTTCCTGATCTGGAACATCGGACTCCAAGTTCTTCAGCTTTTGGACTCTTGGACTTACACCAGTGGTTTGCCCGGGGCTCTCAGTCCTTTGACCACAGACTGAAGGCTGCACTATCAACTTCCCTACTTTTGAGATTTTGGAACTTGGGCTGACTTCCTCGCTCCTCAGCTTGCAGACGGCCTGCTGTGGTACTTCACCTTGTGATCTTGTCAGTCAATTCTCCTTAATAAACTCCCTTTCGTATATACATCTATCCTATCAGTCCTGTCCCTCTAGGGAGCCCTGACTAATACAATTGTCAGAACGTGACGCAGAGGCACAAAGTGAGCACCTACTGTAGGAAGAATGGAGCCGATAGACTTGACTCAGGGTGGCCACAAATATTCAGTTTCTAAAAAACACAGTATCAGCACAGTGCAAGAAAAGAAAATAGGCCTGCCGTATCCTTGATGGTTTGCATGGGAATATGGTGTATCTTTAGAGAGCAGTGTCCATTTATAATAACCATACACTTAAATAAACATTTCTTCATTACCCTTTCTAAAAGTAATTTTAGTAGTTCAATTTAATTGCTATTTTATCCATTGAAGGTTCATTAATTAAACTCAATAAGTTACTTTAAAAAATGCTTATTGTTGATAATGCCTGAAATTAATACACTCTGGAGTGTGTTTACAAGATGAAACTTTCGTACTAATTATAACCAAAACAAACACTTTCCCTCAAGCCTCTCACTTGGCCAAAAAGTGACCTGTTATGGGAAAACAGACAGACAAAGTGATTGTTACTCAGCCCAAAACTTAATAAATGGAAGTGAAGAGCTCCGAAAAAAGGTTGTATGTTACAGAAGACCTTTGAAAGCAATAGTGTTAGGAATGCAATTATAACATCTGCACAGTGACTCTTTTGTTATTTAGTATCTTACATACTGTTTCATCTGATCCAAACAATTGCCCAGCTAGGAACTTCTTCTAAGTATGATTCTCCTTTTTAAAAATATCATGTAAACCAAGATTCTAGGGGAAAAAAAAAGACTCAAATCTAACATGATTGTGAAAGAGCTAAGACTTGAATTTATATTTCTTATCACTTTTTTTTCATAAAACTCTTTCTGTTCTCACAGGTGGCCTTTTCTAATAACCAGTGTCACAATGCGCCTTCTTCATGTGGGTTTTTAAAACTGCAAACAAAAACCATTAGCTTGAAGCCTTTGAAGACTGCTTAAAAATAAACGCTCCTAATTCTAGGGGGAATAATCTCATCGAATAATCATTTGCAAAATGCTTTGTAATTAAGTACAGGGGACATTAGTGGAATGCAGTGTTCCATAAAGAGCTCGACTATTGTTCTCGCAAGAATGCACCCAAACAATGGTAATAACTGGAACAGTGATTGATAAAATGATAGCATCGCTCAGTTTCCAAATCAGAATTTGCCTGCCAATTGATGTCAGAAAGGACATCCTTTTCTGAGAACTGGAGGCCTCTTAGAATAGTTTTTGAAGGACAAAAGTCTGGTCTTCATCGTATCGCTCTGTTTTCTTTTTTCTTTCCATTGTAAGTATCCGTGTAGGCTGAATTTTAATCTGAACCTAAAGTAATTCCCTGTCAAACAAATGAGAAATGAAAACTTTTACAAAGGTAGTAAAGGTTAACTCTTGGAATGAACTCTCTTTGGTTATTCCTAGACTGGAGAAAAGCTATTTTTATTAGGTACAGAAGTAGACCTGAGTGTTGGACTCTGGAATAGGCACCACCTTGCCCAGGCAGAGAGGAAATGAGCATGACTGTGGGCTGGTGCACTCTTCCTCAGTCAGTGACATTAACACACCCAAGGCAGCAGAAGACTCATCAAGGCAGAAGCGTGACCAGTTTATCAAAGAGCTGAACTGTCAGCCTAGATTAATCTCATGTATAAATAAATATATGTGAAAATTTAGAATAAGAAAGTTGAGGCCAGCTCCTAGACGTGCAGTTTACAGAGCAAAGTTCCACTAAAATTTTGTGTCTCTCTGTGTGAGTCATCTATTTAATTTTTAAACAAGCATAAGGTGCCTTTGTATTCTCTCAATGTGTCAGGCATTGTTTTGAACGCTTAATCAAAGAAAGCAGAGATGTGAAGTCGGCCTCCATAGGAGCTTGTTGACCAGTTGCACTGTCAGCTGAAATAGCCACAAGCCCGAGGCACAATAGTGGTAGGAACAGCATGCTATGGAAACAGGTGGGTGACACACCATGTCAATCTGGACCTTAGAAAGCCTTCCTGGGGGAGGTGACACCCCAGATGGGATACAGAAGATCAAACAGAGACGATTTAAGAATGTGAGAACAGAGACCAGATAAGAACATGGAGAGCATGAGAATGCCAAATGCAAGGTGAGGTGGGCCTGGTGCAAATGTGTTGAGGCCTAAAAAATCAAGGTGAACGCCGACTCCCAGCCCTCGATGACAGCCCAGAACTCAGATCTTTCATAGGAATGCTAACAAAATGGGCAGGAGAGGTAAAGAAGAGGGTTCAGAAAATAAATATATTCACATATTGTCAACAACCTGATGAATCAAAAATGACCAAGAATGGCATGTGTTCAATTGCCGAGGCTGGGAGGGATCGTGAAATCTCAGACCCACTCATGGATTGTCCTCTTACAAAGGGGCTGAGCTGTGCATTTATATGCTCATAATTATATATATACTATAAAACTTGTGTAATAATTGTATAATTATATATGCTCATAAAAATGTGTAATATGTATGCTCATAATAATATAGGTAATATGTAATATTATAATAAGATACCTGTGTAATAAGTGTATAATTATCACCATATGCTGATCATGTCATATATATGCTCATAATCATATAGGCAATATATAGTATAATACCTGTGTAATAATTGTATATGATCATATGTATATTCATAATATGTCACATATATATTCATAATAATGTAGGTAACATAATATAATACGTGTGTAATAATTGTATAATTATTATATATGCTTAATAATAATACGTCATATATGCTCATAATAATATAAGTAATAGATTATATTATAATACCTGTGTAATTGTATAATTATATGTATGCTCATAATAATATGCCATGTATATGCTCATAATATAGGTAATATATAAAATTATAGTATATGCCTGTGTAATAATTGTATAATTATTATGTGTGCCCATAATAATATATAATACATGCTCATAATAATATAGGTAATAAACACTATTATAATACACTATTATAATAGTTGTGCAAACATTATATAATAAGTGATCATATATATGTTAATAATAACCTCCAAAAGTAAATATGATAATTTTCCCATCTTACAGAGAATTGGAAACTAAGTCATGAGCAGTTAAAAGGCCTGCTCTACGTCACAAGGCCAGTTGGAGGGGCCCGGGGTTTGCACACAGGCAGCGTTTCTCCAGCGTCTGTGCACGTACTCACCATATCCTCCTTCTTTCCATGTGGATGCTGCTTCTGAGTAAGAGTTTGGCATTTTTCATAAGCTCGGTTGATGTCCCTGCACTTGGCAATACCCAGTCCCTCACTGCGGGGTTCAGATGGAGGCTAAATAGTTATGTACGGCTTCATTCCATCTTCCAGTTTAACGTGCTCATGAAGAGTCAAAGAAAAGCACCTGAGATGCATCAGGGCCCACCGCCGGTGCTGACGATAAAACAGTGAACACAGCAGGCCACGTCCTTCCTCCTAGGGCCCATATTCTCGTGGAAGGAGTCAGACAAAAGGCAGAGAAATGCCATAGATAAGACGTTAGAGGTGACAGCTATAAGGAAAAATAGATCAGAACAAAAGCGGTGGCTGAGACTTCCTGGGATAAACAAAACTCCAGAGGCAGAAAACTCAGAGGCCGTGGGAGAGAAGCGCCCCTCCTGTGTGAGGAGCACAGCAAGGCTGCGACCCCCACTTAGTGAGGGAGGCGAATGTTGCACTGAGCCGAGATTGCAGCATCGCACTCCAGCCTGGGCAACAGAAAAAAAAAAAAAACGTTAAAAGTTTAAAAACAGAATTAAAATAAATAAATGATACCACCAGTACTTTATGCAATAACTGAAACAAAGTGCATTGTCAAAAAGAGGAAAAGGAAGGAAAAGAAACGAGACTAGGAAGATGGGTAGTTGACCTGTCACACACTGTCAGTGGGAGCCTCGGCCAATTTAATGGAAGTTCTGAGAATGACAGAAGCACCCAGGGTTTTTCCAAGTTGAGGTGAGAGAGGAACACTCTTTCCATACCCCACACCGTTCAGTCACTTAGCTCTGAGCCACCGTGGGAACAGTGCGTGAACTGCGATGAGGCTGCTCAGCCAAGGCCCTCTCTGAAGATGAATCAGAGACACACGCTGTCTTCTGGAAGCATTCTCTGCATCGCGGCCCTGAGTGCGTGTCACTGCAGCACACCACTTACTACAGAACAATCTACTCCTTTATTTTACTTTGTTTTATTTTATGAGACGGAGTGTTGCTCTGTCATCCAGGTTGGACTGCAGCAGTGCAATCTCAGCTCACTGCAACCTCCGCCTCCCTGGTTCAAGTGATTCTCCTGTCTCAGCCTCCTGAGTAGTTGGGACTACAGGCACCCACCACCATGCCCGGCTAATTTTTGTAGTTTCAATAGAGATGGGGTTTCACCATATTGGTCAGGCTGGTCTCGAACTCATGACCTCAGGTGATCCACCCACCTCAGCCTCTTGAAGTTCTGGGATTACAGGTGTGAGCCATTGCGCCCGGCCGAATAAAAGCTTGGAGATGTCCTTTAGGTTCTGGGAGACCTGTTTTCCCAAAGGTCAGTGTTGACCTGAGTGAGTGGATTGCTCCTCATCTTCCTTCTCTAATCTCCATGCCTGGCACCCTCACCCTCAGCTCCCACCTCCCACTGTCTCACTAGTTTATCTGGAATACGCAGCTACCACTTGCTATACTTCTTCCTTGCTAGTGGGAGATTCAACATGCCATCACGTGTCCTTATTGTGTAGATATAACCTGGCATGGCCCACAAATAACACTTTCACTGTGTTCTGGTCCTTCCTGGAGCTCTTCTCAAGGGCCCCAGTGCACCAGCCACTTTTAAAAAATCTCATCCCTCAGCAAGGCGTGGTGGTGATGAGACAGTGGACCAGTCTGTGGATCGCAGCTATTTCATGGATCATACTGGTTCAGTTCTCAGTAGACAACATCATGACGGAGGCTGTGACTATTAACACAGCCCCAACACTGGGTGGGAAATATACACTTTTAGTTTTTCGAAGTGAATGAACATTCTTTCTGATCTTTTGAAGTGTGGGTGGAAAAGACTCAAGCCACCAGCTCAGGGACTGCATATTCAAGGAGGTATCTGGCAGGGAGGCTGCAGCTGGGGCACGGATTGGCAACATTCATCACAGCTCACTGTCATGCTCTGGGATCTGGCTGGTCTTTGAAAGACACATCTGCTGGGGTAAATGGAGATAGATCGAGGACCACCCCACCACAGCTCTTAGGTCCTTCATAGTGGCAGGAATTTTTGCCTTTCCCCAGCTGGGATGTAGTACCATTTTTGATGCCTTATTTAAACAAGGGCAAGAAAGTTTTTGAGGCTTTCACTTGGTCTTCTTAAGTACAATAGTCATCACTCCACAAGTCAAGGAACAAATATGGAATTTGCTTCAACAACCGGAGATATTTGAGGGCAGTGAAAATAACCATAAGGTGGATGTGGCCAGTGGGAACCGTGTTGAGCCATGCTTGCATCAGAACTCCGTTTATCATCCGACCTCACCTCGTGCCTACTCTATGAGGCGGCTTTCATGTCACCTTAGCTCTTAAGGTACCAATGACAACAAGAACTTTGCATCAAACAGGTCTCAAAATGCATTTTTCCCCAGTGTGTAGTCTCCCAAGTAAAGATACTGGAAGGCCTGGAGAACCATTAGGCTGGACACCTTCCTTGGAGCTGCAAGAACTTCAGCTCTCCTTCAAGCAGTAGGGTCTGCATCTGAAAACTGAGTCCACTTAAAAGGTGCTTCCCCTCTGCCTCCTGACCATCCCTGACCATCCTCCTGTGTTTTATTTACCATCCCTCCTGTGTTTTATTTACCATCCCTCCTGTCTTTATTCTTATTGAGCCGATTGGGAAGTGACCCTAGGTGTCTGTGAGCAGAGACACTGTATTTTATGGACAATCTTCATAACTCCCTGTGGGTCAAAGCCCTGTGGCCACCACTCCAGCCTTTCCAGCCGTTATGACAATTCACTCCCTCCTGCTTGTCACAGTTGAGCGTTGCCATGTGGCCTCTGTTATTTCGAGGTTCTAGTATCCCTACTGATCTTCGTAAGCCAGGTCTTTTTTTTTTTTTTTTTTTTTTTGAAACAGAGTCTCTCTTTGTCACCCAGGCTGGGTGCAGTGGCCGGATCTCAGCTGACTGCAAGCTCCGCCTCCCGGGTTTACACCATTCTCCTGCCTCAGCCTCCCGAGTAGCCAGGACTACAGGCACCCGCCACCTAGCCCGGCTAGTTTTTTTTTGTATTTTTTAGTAGAGACAGGGTTTCACCATGTTAGCCAGGATGGTCTTGATCTCCTGACCTCGTGATCCGCCCGTCTCGGCCTCCCAAAGTGCTGGGATTACAGGCTTGAGCCACCGCGCCCGGCCCGTAAGCCAGGTCTTGAAACTGAACCTCCCACCATCAGTCCTGGCCTGCAGAAAAGAGCAAGAACAGAGCCTCCCAGGAGATGAGGACCACGCCCACTGACATGCTCTTTATTGCATTGCTGTGCTCATTGCCAGCCAGGCAGCCTGGTGCAGGCTGATTAAAACTCTTAGGCAATTGCCTCAAAGAGACATTAAGCCTTGCTTGAATTAAATGCTGACACATATTAGACACTAGAACTTTCATGTGGTTCCATGTCATTGTGAAATTGATGGAGTTTCTCTGTTTGTTTGCTTCTTTAATTCTAATTTTTCTAAAGCATGAGATTGAAATAAGCCTTGCTATTAGGTAGTTTAGAGATAAGCTTGCTATTCACTGTGGGAAATCTTTATGACAGACGTTATTGTTTGGGGTATGTATTAAGAGAAATGGTTAAACTGTGAAGGCCTCTAAGCTAAACTCTGGCTTTGGGATCATAAAACCTCTTCCATTTACACAAATAAATTACATTATGTTACTTTCTCCTGTTTTATAGCTGAAAATACCAAGTGTTTTGGTAGACAAATGACAAGCTATCAGCCTGTCCCTATTGCAAGTTACAGACAGATGTTTGATAACCACAGTTATCACAGATGGAAGGGGCTGTGTCGAGACACCTTCTCCTGGGGGGCTATTAGTCTCTGATCTGTGATATGCTTTGGGGGAAGAGAGAAGAAAATAGGAAGCACCAGCATTACAGCCATTTATCACCCACCACTGTGTAAGGAATAAAAGGATCCTCTTTCAAGATAGTCTATTATCTGCCGCTTGCTGGCTTCATGCTGTCATATGTTTTTTTCAGTAGTCAATAAATTGCTGAAGGCCACATTTGGAGAGTAAGTACCGCTGTATGTCTAACTTTATATATTGTTCTTTTATTTACTGCAGCATTTACCCATTTTTTGGAGAGTCTACGATATACATGGAGGTATTATTATTATTATTTTTTTTACTTACCAGGTCATTTTATGGATGATAGTTTACCAAATTTATTTTTATAATAAATAAACCAACAAAACATAGCTTTAGAAAAAAATCTTGTCCCTGCCTGGAAGTACTTAAACACGCCCACACTTCAGTTTCTCAAAAAGAAACCTGCTCGTTCCTTCATTTAATCTTGCCTTTGTTTTAATCTGTGCTCTCTTCAAGCAGTGTGCACACCATAGGGGACCCTATACACCATGCATTAATTGGTGCAGAACACCACTTTCTTTTAACATGAAAGGTGAATAACCAGGAATTATTTCCTAATCTCTATTTTATAAATGCAGGGGGAAAGAGGCAAGGTTGGGAATCATTCCAGAGTGTTTACAGGTAAGGAATTTTCAGCAACCTTTGTTCTGCCCAGCCAGGCATTCACCCACTAATTTATTAGGGACAAGATCAATAGCCTCAACGAGATTGCAGTGCTTAACTTGAATCGAATTTATGCCATGTTTACAGCTGTTTTCTCTGATAGCATCCTTGGAGGAGATGAGCTGTTAATCTCGGGTGTTTTTGCCACCCTTTTGCATGAGTTGATTGCACCAGTGACTTCCTAGAGGTCCTTTATGTCAAGCCCAAACTCGCAGGCAAAAATTAATCAGAACAGCACTTTACTTCTCTCCGAGGAATACAGAAAACTCATTAGAAACAAAATAGTGTCTCTTAGCTGTGGCTCGCCTTGGGCCATGTGCATCCACCAGGGCCAAGCAAGAAACAGTGGACGGCATTATTCACTCCGACAACACTACAGATACTGTGTTAGTGTCCTACGCTGTGTAACAGATGACCACAAACACAGTTGCTTGGAACAACACAGATTTACTATTCCACAGTTTCTCTGTCAGGAACCCTGACACGGCAGAGTCAGGTCTCTGCAAGGCTGCAATCGAGGTGAGGGAGACTGGTTTGTCACCTGGAGGCTTCCACAGGGGAGGGTCCCCTACTGAGTTCACTCAACTGCTTGGCAGAATTCATTTCCTTAGAGTTGTAGAACTCATGGCTATGTGCTTCTTCAAAGCCAAAGAGGACAACAAAACTTTAGAGTAAGTCAGCGGGTGATGGAGGCTGCACAGAATACTGTCGCCATGGAAGGAATGCCCATCGCCTTTGCCATACCCTGTAGATGAAAAACAAGTCACAGGTTACTCCCAGGCTCAGGGAGAGGATGACACGAAGAGGTGATCACCCATGCGGTGAGAGCACAGGACGTGGTGAGACTTCAGGAGCATTTATATTTCTACTAGAGGCTGAGCCATCAGAGCTCTCAAGAAATTGCCAGTGACCGTTTCAGGGCATATGGCAGGCCATTCTCACCGACGCTGGGCCACAGCCCCAAGGGCTTCCCCAGGTTTCATATGCGCCCACTGCCTGTAGCCTCACCCCATGGGAGGTAAGCAGATGATGGATGGGTTCCTACTTCAGGCTTCCCCGTATTACGGATCCCTTTCCTAGTCTCCCTCCCACATCACTGCAATAGTGCCGTATTAATGTCTGAGACATATTGGATTAATAGTCCTCAACGACCTTCACAATCTCCCTACACATAGAAATAGAAACTGAGAATTAACTCAAGGTATATCCGATCTGACATCTTCATCTAAAAGAGGAGGCAGGACTGAGCGCGGTGGCTCACACCTGTAATCCCGGCCCTTTGGGAGGCTGAGACAGGTGGATCACTTGAGGTTAGGAGTTTGAGACCAGTCTGGCCAACATGGTGAAACCCTGTCTCTACTAAAAATACAAAAAGTAGCCAGGCGTGGTGGCGGCGCCTATAGTCCCAGCTACTTGGGAGGCTGAGGCAGAAGAAATCGCTTGAACCTGGGAGGCGGAGGTTGCAGTGAGCTGAGATCGCGCTGCTACACCCCAGCCTGGATCAGAGAGCAAGACTCTGTCTCTATTTTTATTATATATATAATAAAAATAAAATATATAAATATATACAATAAAAATAAAAGAGAAGGCAGTGTTGTCCACCAAAGAAGGGAAGGCAACTAGACGTACTAGAGTTCATTCCCGCAGAAGCAAGTTTCCTTACGCCATGGTAATTCTGTTCGCAGTGGTTTTTCTTCAGCTCCTCAATATGCCCAACTGTGTGTGGTGTGTGTGTGTGCACATGTGTGTGAGTGTGTGTTTAAATTTAGAATGCTCTTTCTTTATATAATTATACTTTCTCATCTTTCAGATCAACATTTACATTTCTTCTATTTCAAAAAGCCGTCTCTTAACCACCCATATTTTCAGTATCAGTTGTTTCTTCCTTTTTATTGCAGAGTATGGCATTGCTAGAGTGCATTTATTTGTATTTGTTTGCTTATTTCTTTTATAGCTTTAATTGCAATTTTAAAAATGATTTATCGATTTTTAATTAACAAATGAAACGTGTATATATTTATGACTCAGGTTATTCTATATCTTGGTTATCATGAGATATGGCTGCAATACACATACGGATTAAAACATTTCTTCAACTTGCTAATTTCATTTTCTTGGGATATACACCCAATTGGGGGTTGATGGCTCATATGGTATTTCTATTTTTTAATTTTTTGAGAAACGTCCGTACTGTCTTTATAATGACTGTACTAATTTATATTCTCACAAATTACATAAAAAGGTTCTCTTTTCTCCACATTCTTACTAAAACTTCTTATCTCTTCTCCATTTGTGATCATAGCCGTTTGAACAGGGGTGAGCAGATGTTTCATTGTGGTTTTGGTTTGTGTTTTCCTGACGATTAGTGCTGTTGACACTTTTTCATAGACCTGCTGGCTACTTGCATGTCTTTGTTTTCATCCATTTTTGCTGCTGTAACAAAACACTTCAGACTGGGTGATTTGTAAAGAGCAGAAATTGATTGTTGGCAACTCGGAAGGCTGGGAAGTCCAAGAGCAAGGAACCTGCAGGTTCAGTGTCAGGTGAGGGCTGCCGTCTGCTTCTAGACAGTGCCTCGTTGTTGTGTCTTCCAGAAGGAAGGAACCCTGTGCCCTCACATGGCAGAAGGCGGAGGAACTTAATCATTCCCAGAAGGACAACGTTTCCCCAACACCAGCATGAGGATTAAGTTTTAACTTGATTTTTGAAGGGTACACCCATTGAAATCCCAACACTCTTCTTTTGACGAATGTCTATTCTGGTCCTTTGCTCATTTTCTAATTGGGTATTTGATTTCTTTCTATTCAGTTTTCTGAGCTCCTTAAATACTTTGGATATTAACTTATTAAGACATGCTGCTAATTTGTACAAGGTTTGAACTATAAAGAGGATATCATACTGTATACTATCTGTTAAAATTTGCTTTTATATTCAGCATTGTACTAATAAGGGTTATACAAATTTTTTCGTGAAGCTGTGAGTTATTCATCTTAACTGCTCTATAATATTTCATGATTTGATTATATTATGTTTTATTTATCCATTATTCTGTCAAAGGAAGTTTTTCAACTTTTTTTTTTTTTTTTTTTTTTTTTTGAGACAGAGTTTCACTCTTGTTGTCCAGGCTGGAGTACAATGGCGCTATCTCGGCTCACTGCAACATCCACCTCCTGGGTTCAAGCGATTCTCCTGCCTCAGCCTCCCGAGCACCACCATGCCCAGTTAATTTTGTATTTTTGGTAGAGCCAGGGTTTCTCCATGTTGGTCATGCTGGTCTCGAACTCCCAACCTCAGGCGATCCACCCACCTCAGTTTCTCAAAGTGCTGAGATTACAGGCGTGAACCACCATGCCCAACTGCTTTTCAACTTTTTGAACGATAAAGACGACCACTCTAAATGTTCGCCTGGATGTTTGTCCTGGATATAAATCAAGGAATGGGGTAAACTAGCTACATAATCTACACATAATTAACTTCACAAAATAATGTCACATTTTATCACAAACTGCTTTCACAAAGTTTATTATCACTGAGATTGTGCCTAAGACCTGATTGACTAAAATATTTGGTATAGCTGAGTATTATCATATTTGTTACTTTTGCCAATGTAACAGGCATAAATTTATATTTTTATCTCTCTGGTTAATGATTGTAAGCATCTCTTTTTATGCCTATTAGCCATACATATTTCTTTGTGAAATATCTGTTCCTGTGTTTGACCATTGTTCTCTTTGGTTTTTATTTTTCTTACTAAATTTCAGAGTTTTTCTGTATTATTTACGCCAGGCCTTTGGGAGTTATACGTATGACAAATGGCTTCTTGTCTTCCTGTCTTCTTTGTTTTGTGGTGTGTGGAGTGCTTTTTATATTCTTATTGTGTACTTTTATGAATAGAAAATCTTAATTAGAATTGATTCATATTTATTGATCTCTATTATTTACACATTCGTACTGAAATAAATATTTTAATATCGAACTTAAAAACGTTAATAAAATGTACATATATATGCATATGTATGTTACTTTTTTCTCTGTAAAATTTTGGTTTTGCTTTCAACATTTAAATTACTTTACTGGTTTAAATGTAAATATATGATGTAGGGTAAGAATCACGTTTTCACTTTTTTAACATGAATAATTATTTTTTCACCTCTATTTTTCAACAGCTTCCTTCTTCAGCAACCTATCATGTCATCACTGTTATATATCAAAGTTTCAGATATATTTCTGTGCTTTCTATGTTATAATTTTTGTTTATTCATATGCCTCCAATATAATGCTCTCTTAAAGAATAATAATTTGAAAGCAATTTGTTTTACTTCTCTTCTTTGGAGGAATGTTTCTATTCTTGACTTTTTAACTTTCAATATAAATTAAAAAATTGATTTGTGAAATTTCACACAACATATGTACACAGATCATGATACATATGCATATACACTGGATTTAAATAATTTAGAATTAGAATGATTATATCTACATGTTGATTAGGGGAAGACATGAAAACTCTAAGAAATTAGGATTTCATATCCATGAATATAGTATATAAAACTTCATGTATTTCATTTTAAGTGCTGTTTATGAAAGTTTTATAATTTTCAACATATAGTCTTCAGTATATTTTTCAAATGTAATCCTCTAAGTTTTTCATGTAACTATTTTCATGTAACTATTGCAAATAATAGCTTTATTAAAATGTTTTTGTTTTAAATGCTGCTGCTATTGCAAGGTGGTCTAAAAAATTAGTTTCTAACATATAAGCACCAGGAATTCAACTGCAAATTAATGTTTTTATGTTGGAAAATTTGAAAGATTTTTCTGTACTAGCCACCATTTCTACATTAAAATAGCTGCTCTCTACACAGCGACGGTTGTCCTTGCGAAATAAGACACACTCTTCACATCGCCACAAACACAGTCTCTTTCCGGTCCGTTACTTAATTTTTATCTGTTCCAGTAACCTTTTACTCAGGCTGTCATGAAGTGTATTTAACCTACACAAAGAGAAAACATAAGCTTCTAAAAACAGGAGTGACTTTGTAGATATTGAGTTGCTTTTAAAGAATTATTTCTGGAAAGCATTTTTATGAAATCCATTTAACGCCATTCAGGAGTTGAGAATGGCTAGTAAGAACAGTTTATCCTCTGCAGCCAAGGAAAAAAAGCGCTTTGTTTTTGTTTCCTTTTGCTTTTGCATGTTCTCTGTAGCCATGAGGTTTGTTTCTTTTCAAACAGCCTTGTGATATTAATTTATTGGAATCTTCTCCCAAGCTCCTGTCATCCTACATAGATGAAGTGTTCCCAAAGCATGACAGTGAGTGCGAAAACCCCAAGTTTTGGAGAGAGACCTTCTGAGCTGGCTGCCAATGATTTTTCCAGCTAATTAGTGCTGCTGCTTTCCCATCAATTGGGAGGGCAGCGGTGGAGGCAGTGAAAACCATGCAGTGGGGTAACACCTCATCAAGACGCTTTAAATGCAGCGGTGGAATAAAAACCCAAACTGTCTTTTCTCTCTGGATTCTGTTACGCTGGAAAATTGGACTCTTAAACCATTATTTCTGCTTCTTGGAAAGGCGAAAACAGCATGGAGTTCAGGGATCAGCACTTTCCTTGGTCGGATAGTATTGATAAGCATTTGACTACCATTTCCAAGTTATAAAGTATTTTAATTTTTAAATTTCTCATACATGTATATTTGTGTATCTGGTTATAAAATTTTCATTTAATATTTATGAGACATAGAGATTAGAGAGTTTAAGTAACTTATCCAAGGTAGCATAACCCGGCAGATAAGTGGCAAAGCCAGGGTTCAAACAGTCATCTTTCAAATTCCTTCCTTTTTTTTAATCTAAATTTATTTCCTAAATTTGCTTGTAATGTAGATTTTCACTGTGAGCGTCTCTATAATTTTCATCAAAAACTAGATGCATATTCGTCCTGGAAATTACTTGTTTGCCCCTTTGAGAAGACAGCTGAGTCCTTCCAAATAACAAATATAACCAAATATAAAGTACAAAGTCACTGATGGGCGTCAGTTGTACTTACTCAAGGTATAATGCAAATCTCACACATAAGGGCATTTCCAGAGTGCTGTTGTTTATGCATTTAATGTTTCATTGTAGGGCAGAAAAGCTTGTGTTTGCCAACATATTGATATTATCTAGAGGATTCATCTGATTTCCAAAGCAGTTTCTATTGCATTTTCAGATTGTTTGAAATTAACATAATACCCATATTGCCTTTCTAAAGCCTGTTTCTTTCCAATGTGTACAGTAGCCGAGACCAGGAGCAGAGGGAGCCAGGTAATTTAGAAAGTCAGCAAACCGTGAATTTTTGGCTTGAATTACTTTAGGCAGTTGGCTCTGTCCTTATGAAGCTCAAACCCATCTTACTAAAACAAACATTTTAGGTCACTGAATCCAAGGGGGAAAAAAATCTATTTTTTTTTAAAAATTCCCAACTTGCCCAAATAACTAGTAAATTTTCCCTTTTGTGCTCACAATAATTTAGAATATACTCTCTTAATCATGTGCTTTTCCTTTTACAGCCAAAGTCACTCAAGGAAAAAATGGTGCAATGGACACAATAGGGATCTAGAAGAGTTTTGGTCAAAGAAAGAAAGACATGACCAGAAGCCAAACAAGGAACTAGGATCTGAGTACCAGTGTGTAAGTCAAAGCCAAGTAAAAAAAAAAGTGATCTAAATGCAAAATTAAAGAATATCATTGTATGTTACAAACAAAAATTGTGTTATCAGAAAAGACAATCTATTTTAATCTAGTTTATGAACTAGAATAGAATTCATGACTTTTTGTAAATAAGAAACCATGACCTCATAAACAAATTTAGCAGAAAAATTTAGAGAATATTTACATTAAAAATGAGCCATATAAAATGCTCTTTTTAAACAAAGATTAAATGTTCAAAAACTCACAGGTGTACATTATTTTTATCAAAGGTAAAAATCTGATACAGAACATAAAGAACTACATATCCTGGCACCTTCCTGAGATCTGTAATTAATGTAAAGTTCACTTATTTTTGAATTTGTAACACATCAGAGCTACGGCATATTTTTATATGACTGCATTTTCAAATCATTTTAGAGTTATATAAAGTTTAGAAAATAATATAAAAGAACTTCCATCTACTTTTACCCAGCCCCTGTGATTGTTACTATTTCTACTTACCACATGGCTTAACCATTTCCTATATATTCATATTATCATGTTTGTGAACCATTTAAATGTCAGTTGCAGTCCCATGCCCCTTTATCCCTAAATACTAATATTTTATACCAGTTACTACTACTTCCTAAGAACAACGATATTACCACGGTACAGTGAGCTAAATCAGGAAATTAACATTAATATAATACTACCATCTAATCTATAGACCTTAACTAGTTTTTGTCAATTGCTATAATAGTGGTTTTTTTATAGGAAATAAAAGCACGTCAATGGCCAGCCCCAGGCCACACATTGCATGTAGTTTCCATGACACATCTCAGTCTCCTGCAATCTGGACAGTCCACATTCTGTTTTCCTCCATCCTGAGCATGGCATTTTGTAAGAGAACAGGCTGGACGCCTTGTGAAGCATCCTTCAATTTGTGTTTGCTTGAAGCATCCTTGTTACTCGATTGAGGTCATGTATTTTTTTGGCAAAAGTGATGTTGTGTCTTTCTCAGTGCATTAAAGAGTAGACATGTATATTTTTAAAGTTAGGGTTCAAGATGTTTTTCCTGAAAGTGAGTAATAAAAATTACAAATCCTTTATTTACTTGTTCATTAATAGAAATAGTAAAATTAGAGTTGTATTAATCTTAAATTGAGAATTTACCATATACCAGGTACTAATTAATTTACATTCTTTTACCTGAATTCTTTATTATGATCCTATTCCGTTTATTTTTTCTCTTCTTTTTAAATTTCACAAACACAAAAGAGCATATACCTTTTATGTTAAAGCTAGGGCAGTTCTGTACATGTTGACTACCTTCCTTCCTTCTTTCCTCCCTCCCTCCCTCCCTCTCTCTCTTTCTTTCTTTCTTTCTTTCTTTCTTTTTCTCTTTCTTCTTTCTTTCTTTCTTTCTTTCTTTCTTTCTTTCTTTCTTTCTTTCTTTCTTTCCCTCTCTTTCTTCTTTCTTTGTTTCCCTTCCTTCCTTCCTTCCTTCCTTCCTTCCTTCCTTCCTTCCTTCCTTCCTTCCTTCCTTCCTTCCTTCCTT
>NC_037677.1:2216062-2226736 GCF_003255815.1 Theropithecus gelada
CTTCCTTCCTTCCTTCCTTCCTTCCTTCCTTCCTTCCTTCCTTCCTTTTTCCTTGTCTCTCTTTCTCTTTTTCTCTCTCTTTATTCCAGTGTTTCTGTTTATGAAGACGGGACCAAAATGTCACAGTATAATGGCAAAATTGTCATTTATGCTAGAGATAATTTGTAAACAAAGCTAATTAAAACTCACACCGTTCCAAAAAACAATAACAACAACAACAACTAAGAACCCAGAGAGATGCTCACTATATTTTGCCTATAAAGAATAAGATGGAGATGAAATATCATAATATAAAATGGCCAATTAAAATGGAAGAAGGTAGAAGAAAGAAACAGAGCAAATGCAACAAATAAAAAATCCACAAATATGGTAAATAGTAACCTAACTATGTTAGCAATAACTTTAAATGTGAACAATTCATATGCACCAGTTAGAAAAGGTAATTGGCAGAGCAGAGAAGAAAAAGAAACAAAATCTCAACCTTTGTCTTCTGTAAGAAATCCATTTTAAATAGAAAGACTTGGGAAAGAAGAAAAGTGATAGGCTTCCATCTTCAGCTCTCACGTGTGAATGTCAAGGAAGTTGTCATTCCTACCCTTACAACAACAACAAAAATGTCGGAAGAACAAAATTAATAATTTTTTTAAGCGCTTCAGAAAATTGAGGTTGCAGAGAAAACTCACTCTGAAATCTGGCGACGTGTATACAGAGGACTGCAGGACGTATTAGACATGAAAAGCACCACCAATACTGGAATTAATTTACATTTTCGGATTTCCTTTATCCAACATTATTAGAATACACTGCTCAAGCTCACAGAAAGTGTTCACCAAGAGAGACTGCATTCTGGGCCGTACAAGACAACCTAACACATTTAAAAGGAAAAAAAATACAAAGTATCCTCTGAGACCACAATGAAGTTAATTTAGAAATCAATAACAGAACAATAGCAAGAAATTCCACAATATTTGGAGAGTAAGCTAGATGTCACTAAATAATATGTGAACTAAGAAGAACTCTCAAAAGAAATTTATATATATTTGAATAAAAAGTTAACAGACTGTCAAAATTTGTCGAATGCAATGAAATTCAACTTTGAAATGAAGTTTATAGCATTAAGTGCACATGCTAGGGAAAAAAACTTAAAAGAATCAAGAATAAAAGCGTCTACCTTAAGAAACTAGAGAAAGTGAAGCAATGTAAACATAAACACGCAGAAGAAAATCTCTAGCAAAAGTGAAAACAAAAGTCAACACCATTTAAAAATTATCATGGAGAAAATCAATTCTACTTATTTTTGTCCTATTTTTGTTATTTATTTGGAAAAAGTTGATAACTTCTAGTCACACTAATAAAAAATTGAGATTACATAAATAATCAAAATCAGAAATAAAGAAAGATTGATCACTGCTGATCTCATGGGCATTAAAAGAAGAATAAAGAAATGGTGTTAACCAATCTATGCCCACAAATTTGATAACTTACATAAAAGCATAATCCATAGAACAAAACGCTGTTAAGTCAGAGTCCTAAAACTTAAATTCTATTCTGTGAAAGGTACTGTTAAGAGAATAAAAAGACATACCACAGACTGGAACAAAACACTTGCAAAGCCTATAGGAGAATGGACTTGTATCCAAAATACACAAAGAACTCTTAAAACTCAAAAATAAAAAGAATTTAAAAAACGAAACCTTTAAGAAATAGATAAAAGATCTGAACAGACACCCCTCCAACAACGGTGTATAAACAGTAAAAAAATAAATAAATAAATAAAAAATAAATTAAAGCATAGGTTAATGTGCCCAATGAAATTAGAAAATTATAAATTAAAATGACAATTAGATACCATTACGCACCTATTAGAAAGGCTAATATCCAAGCACTGACAACACCCAATGCTGGCAAGGATGTGGAGCCACAGGAATGCTGGTGGGCATGCAAAATGGTGCAGCCACTTTGGGCAATAGTCTGGCAAAGACAAGCATAGTGTCACCACACACATTTACAGTTGAACTCCTGCGTATCTACAGAATGGACTTAAAATATATGCCTGCACACAAAAGTTATCCTATATGTTTATAAGCATTCTATTCATGAACACCAGGATCTGGAAAAAAAGCAATACAAATTATGATATAATCATACATTGGAAGATTGTTTAGTGAATGCACTCTAGCTCTGGAGAGAGGGAGAAAGTTTAAATGCACAGGGCTCCGTGAAAGAAGCCAGTCTGGAAAGGCTACCTGGTGTATACTACCAGCTGTAATGCATGAAAAAGGAAGAAATACAGACTTGGTAATATGTTCAGTGATTGCCAGTCATTTTGTGGGATGAGGGGGAGGATGTAGAAGGGGAGCACGGTAAGCATGGGGTGTAAACGATTCTGTATGATGATGTCGCCGTGGATGCACCTGTAAACTCACAGCACTTTACAACTCACAGGTGGATCTTACTACATACAAAGTTAAAATATCCTTTAGGAGGTGGGTGGCTTCAGGAATGGATGCAGACCATGACAAAATAAGGCAGCTCATTGCAGTCCTACTGAAGTGGTGATGGGACACACTGCGGATGGGGACCTGGAAATGGGAGAAGGCGCTAAAGGAAGAGGAGACACAATCAGTGCTGTTCTGTAGTTGATCAAATGCGCTGTGATGTGAGAGGGAATCTTGCATCACAAACAAGGGCATTGCTTAAAGCTAAGGGAATCTGAATAATCTACGGGCCGTGGTTATATTAATATTTAATATAAAAGATGAGTCTGAGGTCTCCTGTAGTGCCAGAAAGTAAGACTGCAAAAAGCAAAACAAAACCAAAGGAGGAAGAATGGTTGTCTCTGCGCCATAGACTGGGTGACTCCTAATGAATATAAATTAATTTCTACCAGAATTCCAAAAAAGGTAGACTTCAGCTAATAATAATGTTAATATGTGCCCTACTGATGTAACATGCTAATCACAGGGGTAAATGGGCACGGGTTATATGGTGTGCTACCATTACTGTATTTACATAAATTTGAAGGTATTCTAATAGGAAAAGTTTATTTTAAACCTACTTTTTTTTAAAGAAAAGCATAAGGCCATAGGCGGTGAATTTAAAATTTAAACTTGAATATTGTAATGGCTTTTAAAAATGTAGCCAAGTTCCACACAGAAGACTCAGAAAAGCAGGCCAAAGTTATCATGCCACAGTGAGCACTAGTCCCTTTGCTGGGCTCCAAGGGCATCATTGCAGGGAAAAAAATCACAGAGCTTTCTCCAGGACAGCCACAGTTTATTCCAGATGAGGAGAAACTCTAGGATGAAAAGTCTCATATTTCTGATCATCTGTGTAAGTGGGATAATTCATCAGACATCTATTCATCTCTAACTAATTTGGTAGTAGATCATAATACAATCAGAGATCAATTAATTAAGACAGACAAGTCAGGTCCTTGCTGGGATTAGGAAAAGTCTTATAACAAAGTAACAGTGGATTTAAAGAGGGATCACCTCTTCTTTCAATCAAGGGAGGTTGCTGTGTGGCATCTCTGGGTCTCCTTTTCCTCCGCACTGTTATATCTGCCTATAAACCTCACAGGCCAGCCTTGGCCACACTAACATCTTTACCTACCTCTACCCCCGTTTGCATCCACCTGCTCTTATTAAAATACGTTTCACATGCTCTGACATTCAGGAAATTTAAACAAGCAGGTCTCCAGGACCGGTCCTGTGCTCTGGCCTGGGGAGTAATATATTATGAACTCAGCATGTTGGCACCTATTTATTTACCTTTGTATTTTAATTTATAATTATTTCTGCCTTTTCTCATTGCAGTTCCTTAAACGTCTTTTTTTTTTTTTTTTTTACAGTGCTGTGCACACAGAACATGCCTATCTTGCTAAATTGACATGAATTCTCAAAAAGAAGGCAGAGGTTGTTGGATGACGTGCTATCATCCTGGATACATAAAACCTGGTCAAAAATCCAGAAACTTCAGATTCCATTTCAGATTCAGGTCCAGTCCTTCCACTGACGTGGCCTTGCTCATCCCCAGCACAATCTCACCCTGCCCGGTGCTGTGCGGCTGCACCTAAACGTTTCCCCCCGGCTGCAGGATGCCACCGTGATGTAGGTGGCAAAGACACCACGTGATGCCGCCTTATTCTCTGAACTTCCTCTCTTAATGACTGAATTTATTTTTCCTTCACATCCTGCTTGCTCCTTGCTCATTTTCAATTATGAGTCAGATTTCATCTGGAGTTTAATTACTTCTCTGGTTAAAACTGATAAATTAATTTGCTGGTTAACCCTTTAACGCCTCTACGTTCTATGAATAAGGTGCTATTTGTTATTTTATTTTTGGTGGTGGAGAGTTGGTGTTTTACTGGGATTATGACAATGAGCTAGAGTATGGGACATTGTAGATTAGACCCTCGAAAGCTGGCCGATGTACCTCACTCCTGCACAGCTGTTCAAACAAGATGCATCCACACCTGGTGTTCATTCTGTAGTTCATCTAACCACAGAATGATTGAAACGCTATACCTTTTGGTGATTTTAGAGATTATTATTTATTTCTTTGTTCCAGATGTAAAACATTTATGGTAAAAGACCAAGCTTCTTGTTTTCCTGTACTGTGTCATCCTGAAACTGCAATACAAATCTGGTCATGTTTAAGCCTACATCTCACTTTCCTATTGCTATTTCTATCTTTTAATTTGTGTCAATTCTTGCTCTCAACATCTTAACTGATATGATTGAACATGGAAATATCAATGCTTCAGCCAACCTCTTGAAATTAATAGACCTCATTTTTTGAGCAGTTTTAGTTTTATGAAAAAATGAACTGGAACTAAAGACAGTTCCCTATTAGCCTTCCTTACAGTCTCCCCTACTGTTATTATAACCTTGCATTCGTGTGGTACATGTGTTAAGTCAATGAGCTAATATTAATGCATTCTTATGAAAAGTCTGTACTTTGCACAAGGGTTTGCTCTAAGTGTTATGCATTTGATGTGTTTTGAACAATTTATAATGACTTGTAGCCATCATTAGAGTATCAAACAGAGTGTTCCTACTTCCCTAAAAATCTCCTGTGCTTTAGGATGCCCTGTTCATCCCTCCCTCCTCCCAACGCCTGGCACCCACGGATCTTTTTAGCTTCTCCATAGTCTCGACTTTTCCAGAATGCCGTATAACTGGGATCATACGGTATTCAGCCTTTGCAGACTGGCTTCTTTCATTTAGCAAAATGCACTTGTTCTTCCTTCCTGTGTGTGTTTTTATGGTTTGATCGCTCCTGTCTTTTTAGCAGAATCATTTCCTATGGCCTGGATGCATTGCCGATTGTTCATCCAAACATCTATTGAAAGACATCTCAGTTGCTTTCAGTTTTCGGTGACTATGAATAAAGCTGCTATCCACATTCAATGTAGGGATTTTTTTTGTGTGTGTGAACATAAGTTTTTGGCTCTTTTTGGTAAATGAAAAGGAGGACAATTGCTGGGTCATAAATCAGAGTACATTTAGTTTTGCAAAATAACTGGCAAAAGGTCTTCCGGAGCGGCTATATCATCTGAATTTCCACCAACCACGAGTGAGAGTCCCTCTGCCTAACAGCTTCCCCAGCATTTGGTGGTGTCGGTGTTTTGGCTTTTTCAGCATTTAACAGCTGTGGCGTGCTTGCTCATTGTTGTTGTAACGTGTAATCCACTAACGAGGTATGATTTTGAGCATCTTTTTATATTCCTTTTTCCATCTATACATTTTCCATATGTAAATGCCTGTTCAGATGTTTTGCTCTTTCTTAAATTGGGTTGTTTGTTTTGGTATTGTTGGCTTTAAAAGTTCTTTGTATAATACAATTTGGATATCAGTCCTTTATCAGATATGTCTTTTGCAAACATTATCTCCCAGTCTGTGGCTTGTTGTTGATTCTTTTAACAGTGTCTTTTGCAGAGCAAAACATTTAACTCTAATCAAGTCCGATTTACCAATATTTACACATTTCTTATTCATGAATAATGACTTGGAGGTTGTATTCAAAACTAAGTTGCCTAGATTTTCTCCTATGTTATCTTCACATTTTATAGTCTTGTGTTTTATATTTAGGTCTATGACACATTTTGAGTTAATTCAATAAAGGGTTGTACCGTTTGTGTCTAGCATCTTTTTTTTACATGTGGATGTTGAGTTGTTCCAGCACCATTAGTTGATAAGATTATCTTTGCCAACCAGGATCAGTTGACTCTACTTGTGTGGGTTTATTTCTAGGCATTCTGTTCTGCTCTATTAATCTATTTTTCTATTATGTCACCAACCTGGCACCATTTTAATAACTGTAAGACCTGAAGTCAAGTTATGTTGGTCTGCTACTTTGGTCTTTTCCTTCAGCATCATGTTAGTATTCTAGGTCTTTTGCTTTCAAGTATACATTTACAATAAAAAATTTTTCTCACAGAGGTAGAGAATAGAATGATTGAGAAGAGAGGCTGGGAAGAGTATGTGTGTGGTAGGCTCATGGGTACAAACAGAATTAGGTAGAAAGAATACATTTCAATGTTTGATAGCATGTTAGGGTGACTATAGTTAACAATGATGCATTTTATATTTCAAAATAGCTAGAAGACTTGACATGTTTGCAACACATTTCTGAGCTCAGGAGTTTGAGACTAGCCTGGGCAACATGGTGAAACCCCACCTCTACTAAAATACAAAAGTTTATCTGGGCATGGTGACAGGCACCTCTAATCTGAGAAATTGGGAGGCTGAGGCAGAAAAATCACTTGAACCTGGGAGACGGAGGTTGCAGTGAGCCGAGATTGCATCACTACACTCCAACCTGGGTGACAGAGCAAGATTCTGTCTCCAAAAAACAAACAAACAAACAAAAGTCAATGAATAAAACTTAGAAAGTTTGTTGATATTCATAAAATAACCTGTTAGGATTTTAATTGGGTTTGCATTGAATGTATAGGTCAAGTTGGGAAGAACTGACATCTTCACAATATTGAGTCTTCCTATTTATGAACACAAAATAGATCTACATTTCTGAGTTTTTAAAAAAATTTCTTTCATCAAAATTTTCTACTTTTCCTCATCTAGATTTTAGACATGTTTTGTTAGACATATACCTATTTATTTTTGTTTGTGCATTGATACTAAATTTTAAATTCCATATGTTATTTATTTGCTGGTATAGAAGACAGTGTTTGACTTTTGTATATTAGCCTGGATCTTACAGCCTTTCAAAAATCACTAATTAGTTCTAGCAGTTTTATTGTTGATTATTTTGAACTTTCCACAAAGACAGTCATGTCATCTGAGAATAAAGGCAATTTTATTTTTTCCATCCCAATTGTATACTTTTTATTTTCTTGTCTCTTATTGCATTGTCCAGTTACTCAATTAGAAGTCAAATAGGAACTTTGGGAGGCCAAGGTAGGTGGATCACGAGGTCAGGAGATTGAGATCATCCTGACTAACACGGTGAAACCCCGTCTCTATTAAAATACAAAAAAATTAGCTGGGTGTGGTGGCAAGTGCCTGTAGTCCCAGCTACTCAGGAGGCTGAGGCAGGAGAGTGGTGTGAACCTGGGAGGCAGAACTTGCAATGAGCCAAGATCGCGCCACTGCACTCCAGCCTGGGTGAGAGCGAGACTCTGTCTCAAAAAAAAAAAAAGTCAAATAGGAGTGGTCATTGGGGACATCCTGGCTTTCTCCTGATGTTAGTGGGAAAACTTTTAGTTACTCACCAGCAAGTAAGATGTCAGCTCTTCCCTAGAAGAAGCAATCACCATAATCATTTCTAATTGCATAAACTGCCTGTGCTTGCTCAATTCATTTTATAAAAGCAAAAACTTGGTATCAAAATATGACATAACTTGGTATCATAGGAAAAATTTAAAAAACAAAACCCTCCCATAGGCCATCAACTTAAAAAGCATAATGTGAATATAAATATAAAAGCTAAATTATTAAAACTCTCAAAGATTATGAAAGAGAACATCTGTATTACTGAGATATTTTAAATAGGTCACAAAAAACACTAATCATAAACTAGCAATGAAATGTGATCATATTAAAATTTTTTATCCACGAAAAACAGCAGTAACTTTATACTGGCTGAAAAGGTAAGTCAAACAAGGAGAGAAGATGTTTGCAACACGCACAAGAAACAAAAAGCTGATTGCTAGGTAGTCACCCGTTTCCTATCATATCCATCTGCTGTTTGCCTTGATGACACGAGCAAAGTGCGTGGCCCAAGCCGCCTTGCCAGTGGTTTCCAGATTGATTCAGGCAATAGACAGAACTAGTGTGAGTTTGGAAGACAGGAGGAAAGGAGGAACAGGGATGTGTCTTCTCCTTTCTCTCTTTCTTTATCAAGATGAGCAGTCTTTGTATGGCTTACAAGTTATGTTGAAGAGATGGAGCAATGGCAACCGTCATCCACTGCTAACGTGAATAGAAATAGATATCAGTCCGTCAAAGAGTGGTTTTCATCAGCTGCTAAATGAAAAGATAAGTGTAGCCTATCAACCGTCAATGCCACTGTCACTCTGTATCAAACATTAATTGTGCTTATCAGTACCAAATGACATATTCAAGCATGGGTATAAGAGAATTATTTTTAACAACCACAGATTAGAAATCATGCAAATGTCCGTCTACGGTTGAATGGATACTTTGGTATGTTTACACAATGGATCACAAAACAGTCATGGAGATGAGCAAACGAAATTCACTTGCCACTGCGTGGGTGAGTTTTACAAATGTGATGCTCTGGAAAAGAAACCAAGCACAAAAGAACAACATGCTTTGAGTTTATATTATAAAGCTTGAAAACATATAAAAAAGTTATTTTTCAAGGATGCCTGCCTAGATAATAAAACTATAAGAAAAAAATTATTACAGAAGTCAGAAGTATGTTTCCATTGTCGTGGAAAGAGAAGTAGTGACTAGGAGCCAACATCACTGTCTTCTGGGTCACCGGCAACCCTTCAAGCTTCATTGGGAGAACATGGATGATCAATTTCTGATATAATATTGAGCAGTACATTTTAATTGTCTAAATCTTATTTAATATTTTACAGTACAATTTATAAAAGTTACCATTACATGACATACATCATTGAAATATTTTGTCACTGTATGAAAAAAAACTCAGTACGAGTTTTTGTCATTTAACCAAAATTTTTATTTTTGTAAAAGCAGAAGAAACTGAGTATTCTCTGATGTATCGAACATGTATAATTCTGTACAATGGTCTTCAAGATACTGTGAAAAGAAAAACAGGAGGATTAATTGCTTTCACAAAAGAGAAGTTATGGAAACTTCTTACAGATGAGAAATGGAATTCTGAATTGAGGTTGTCCATAGGCTCTGCCACAGGACATGGAACAGCAGACCTCGGTATATAAAGGAAAATGTTGATAATGAGCCTGGTTTAATAATAACTCAAACCATGATGCTTACAAAATGTTTGAAGAGCTGAGATATTCTAATGATAAATACAACAGAGGCTGAAACAGAGTAAAACATCTCTGGAAGTTCAATGTGGAGAACGAAAATATTTGGGCCCTATTCTTATTTAATGAAACGGAAGCCTGCATCCAACTGAATCTCTGTGTATTATTCACTTAAAAATAATGTCTCCTCTGACAATTGTCAAAAAAGTACGTGATGGGATATTGTCCTTATCCTTAGGTTAAAAACCTAATTTTAAGTTCCCTAATTCTTAAAATCAGCTTCTGTTCTCTTCTCTAATGTTTCACACTTTTAAAAACTCTCTCTCACCCCAGTGGTAACTGAAACGAGGTTTAGTTTTTGAAGTCAGACTGTTGTAGAAGCACAGATGAAATTTCACCTATATTTGGTACATCCTAAAACATGACTGACAGCGGGTGACTTTAGCAATGTGAAGTTTAACAAAATGAAGCTGTCAGTATAACTGGGAGATGTTCAAATAAAAAGATTTGAATATTCTCAAATAAAAAGATATTCTCAAAAAACAAAGATATTCAAATCTTTTTATTTGAATATTCTCAATAAGGTAGGACTTTTTTATGTTCTGACTCTCAAGTTATTACAGTCGGTTTTCTATAATTAATTGCTCCGGTGTACCACATGATGTTCTTATAAGAATAACATTTGCTTATAAAAATGAAAAAAAATTCACGTTTTTTCCAAAAATGACTTTGTAGTGTGGACTTTTTCTTGGACAATAGAAATTTGAAGTGTGGAATTGTCTGAGAAACACATAAAATAGATGGCTTTAGGTTTTTTTAAGTATGATTTAAGGTGGAAACTATTTAAGAAGAATTATATAAGATATTATGTGATTTTATTTGTATACACACATTTAAATGAGATCTTGCATAATATATAAATATCTGTCATCTGTATTTTATTATATAATCTTCTCCCCATATGTTATGGTCATTTAAAAACATTATAAAAATACATAATTGTATTATTAAACCACTTACATATTTTGCTTAGAAGGCGCCAAGGAAGAAAATACTGATCAGTGAGCACAAAGTTAATTCAAGGAGAAATTTTTAGATTTTGTACTGGGATTACATGATACGTGATAATTTAATAATGTCTAGAGATGGAGGTTTATAAAACACGTGCCAGATAATTGAACACACCAATCTGGTTTAAGGTATTTATATTGCAGTTATCACCT
>NC_037677.1:2226763-2239183 GCF_003255815.1 Theropithecus gelada
AATAAGATAGTGTTCTGCGATTAGCAGTCCATCTAATTAATGTATTTATTTATTTATTTCTCCTTCTTTCAGTGTATCAATATTTATTTGATATGCTCTAGGTTGGAACAGTTGGGAAGTCTTTAACCTGAATAAATCTTTTTCCAGGAGTGCATACTTAACGTGGCAAAAAGCTGGGTAAAGTGATTACTAAAACATTTCTTTTCTCCATATCCATAACGCAGTGGCAAAATAGTAAACATCAGTATATGTATTAATTTATTTCTGTTTCTAGCTTGATACCAAGTGCTAAGTTTTGGGGAATGAAAATAATGGGATATTTATCTTGAGAAACTTTACAATGTAAACAAATTGGAAAATAACCTGGTATAGATAACATGATTTTTCAGATGGAAGCTGTTTGGGAACAGCTAATGGTTTCTCACAAGCCTCAGCAAGCAAAATATCTGTGTTTCAAAACTATTGATTGAGTTTCATGAAATTAGAAACCTGATCAGTGACATTTTCCGTCGTTCTAGAGTACGTTGATGTGAGTCTCCAGTCTTTTTGTGCTGAAATTAGGATTTTATACACTCCACTTATTTTATATATCTCTTCCTTTTGTAGTCTTATTCGAGGGCATATACATAATCTAGAAATCATTACAATGGCAAATGGTGATTTCTTGACCACTATGTTAATGTAGCCATGGGGAATATTTGAACATGATTATATTTTTGATTCTCCTCTTAGAGGATTATTTCTTTCATTTCATTGGCAAATACTGAAGTGTCAGAGCCCACTGATGCTTTATAACTCATATCCACACTCCTTAGGTAAAATTTTAAAACCTCAAAGGTGTAATTAAGGTACCTATGAAATCTACTTTGGTATAACATAAAACAACACTGATGAATGCATTTCAGAAAAAAAAAAAAAAAAAAAAAGAGACGCACTCTTCCTTCCTCTACCTACATCTTGGGATTCCAGTAAATTACTCTCTGTAATGAACTGAAGGTATTTTTTGATGAGCGCAGGGATGAGCATTGTGCTGTTTATCATTTCTCCCTACCCACGTGGCATCTCTGCTGATTACTTACATTATGGCTAATTTGCAGCTTATAATCAGTCCTAGTTTCTTAATAAACGTCTCATTAAGCGATGGGAGCTGCCATTTGCCTCCACGTTCCCACTTCCCGGTACAGTCTGTGAACCGAGGCACGGGGTGGGCTGCTGGACGTCACAGGTGTCATTTGCAATCATGTTCTGAGGCTTCAAAGGGGGCGTGTAAAGAAATGCCCTTCACAATGCATTACTGCAAATGGGAAGCGTGATTAGTCCCCATGGTGTGGTTTTGCTTTCACGTTTCCGACTTTGAATACATGACTGTACTGGACACATGAAGAACGTGTTGGAAGGATTCGAAAGCGGAAGAGATATTCTTGTCTCTGAATTATGGTGACAATGATGACATTGATGATCACGATTCCTACACAGTACTAACACAGTAAGTTGACCGAAGGATCAACAAACATCCACAGACACTCAGAAAACACGCGTGACCGCAGACCTTGGACAAAGCGGGAAACCTCACCGGGTGGGCCGTTTCTGGAGTCATTGGAAAGAACAGGCATGACACATATTTGGTGAACAGGCACGAACAGATATTGGGTGAAACAAGGTGGTCCCTAAGGTTCCTCTGCTCTTGGCATCTCTGACATGCCTGGGAGGAAGGAACACTGGCTTAAATTTGTCAAAACACAAGACAGAAATGACTTGACGTCTTCAAAAACACCTGTTTCAGAAAAGCAGGCACCAAATTGCAAAAGGAGGCTTTTGTCAGTGATTTTCCAGTAAAGTTGTGATACCACCAGCAACGTACCTAAAACCTTCTAAGACAGAGTCCTTAGAAATGGAGATAAATGCCGTTCACAGAAATAAGCATATTATATTTTAACTCCTGTCTTTAGAGCTATAAAAGCTCAGTTAATCAGATCCCAGTTGTTGTCACAATGTGGAAAACGGAGGAGAAAACTCTCTTGTCCCTGTTATAAGAGTACAGACATCCAATTAGAA
Organism: Theropithecus gelada; assembly: GCF_003255815.1. Lineage (NCBI taxonomy): Eukaryota > Metazoa > Chordata > Mammalia > Primates > Cercopithecidae > Theropithecus > Theropithecus gelada. Next base: position 2,228,819 of record NC_037677.1, read on the forward strand.
GGAGTCATTTGACAACCTTACTATTAAATGGAAAAATGGCCTTGACTTTTAAATGACATTTGACAAGTTACTCAGTTATTTTGAAGGCATCTCATTCCATGCAGCACATAATCTCTCTAAATAACTTTTTAATTTATTTAAATATAAATACATATAGGAAACACACAAATCATAAGTAGACATCTTGATAAATAATCGTAAAATGATCACACAGCATAACCAGAATCCTGGCAGAGGAAAGAGGAGGCCAGTATTCTCGAAGAAGTCCTTGTGTTTCCATAACTCCTCCAAGAATTACCAGTATCCTAATTTCTAACATTACAGATGGTTGTGCTTGCTTTGGAGTCTTTACAAATGGAACCCTATAGTATTCCATTTTTAAAACGTGTATCCTCTTTCAATATTATGTTCATTAGAGTCATATGAGATTTTGTGTTTACTTATAAATGTTCTGTTCTCAATTCTGTTGACTATTCCATCTATCCTACTGTGAACTGACATTCAGTAGGCCACAGTTAGAGCTGTTTCTCACAGTGATACCATGAACATTCTTTTACTTCTTTGGGTTATTAGCAAGGACTGGAGTGGCTGGGTCAGTGCGTATGTAAGTTAAGTTCTGCTAGACACAGGTGAACAGCTTTCCAAACTGCTTCATCGAAATCACACTTGCTAAAGCTGCACAGGGGGGCTCTGTTTGCCTCGTGTCTTCTCTACGTCTTTTCACTGCAGCTTTTCTGGCGTGGACGCAATGGTATCTGAGGTTTATACCTTTCATTTCCCGGATGATTCATGAAACCAGGCACCTTGGCATGTATTTATAGACCATTTTAATATCATTTTTATCAATTGTATATTCAGGTAATTGTCTATTTTCCCATTGTCTTGTCTTTATGTTTATATATATAAGGCATTTTTACAATTATATGACCTTTTGACAATGACTAAAATATACAAACACTTGCCATTTATCTTAACTTTAATTAGGGATTGCCCAGAACCTTAGTATATTGGGTGCCTGAGGTGGTATCCTGGCTAAGAATATTAGACTAATCAATGGGCTCCTAGTTTTAAAATTTAGAACTTTCCATTCTCTGAAGCAAAAATATTATATTAAAGTTAATCTTAAACTCCTGAAAAAAATCAATATGTATTATATACAAACACAAATTTCTCTCTTTAAATCATTGCTAAATATAAGTAATAATTTTGTTTTTAAATTTTCACATATTTATATCATTATTTTGATATTATTTATTAATATTTTCAAAATTTAAAATATATTATTTAAAATTCAAACTTTTAATATAGTTATTACATATCTTCTTTCCATAAAAATATCTTTCAAAATGTTTAATTAGAATAGCTTTGGCATTTAATAATATCCTGTCATTGGATTATAGACACTAAGATTAAGTTATGTGTTTTTTTTTAATTTGTTGCCTTTCTTTAAAAATGTATCTGTTTTTCTGATGCCAATCCTTGAGACAAACTATCGGGACTATACACACACACACACACACACACACACATACATATATATATCCCTTTCTGAATAATTGCCCTTTTTTTGCCTTGCATTAGTGTTTTGTTTTTGTTCTTGTTTTTTGAGACAGAGTCTCACTCTGTTGCCCAGGCTGAAGTGCATTGGTGTGATCTTGGTTCACTGCAACCTCAGTCACCTGGGTTCAAGTGATTCTACCAGTTTTATCTCTGCTAACATATATTATTTCAAGAAATGCAATACAAGACAGTTTTGAATTTTCACAACACGTTATCTAAAAGTTCATAATGATAGTAACATGCATACACCCCAGTACAGAGTGTCATCACATAATCAAACACAGATATACTGGCAGGGAAATTTACAAATATTTACACTCAGATTTTCTTTTAAAGAGGAACCATAGCCTCATGTCAGTTCAGGTCAAATTTTGTATCTAAAAATGCTTGAGCTTCAACTTATGAAAAATGAAAACCTTTGGCTCTTAAAAATATTTGGTCTTTGGAATTGCAGATAAGTAATTATTAACATAGATGAAGTTACAAAATATAAACCAGAAAAGAAAAGTCTCAGAAAGTTCTGCCTCACCATCTCAGCCCCCAGCTGAGAGCTTTCCAATGGTCCATTCGTTCTTCAAGTGTATCAATCAAGGCAGTTCAAGCAATCTCTAAGACATGGTATCTGTGATATGGGTTCGAGTACTACTCTCTAACCTGAGTCCCTTCATGCATCTTACCTTGGGGAGAGGGTGAACGCAGAATTAATGCCATTGGACACCAAGTTTCCAGTGTTAATTCCCCAAGGTCACACAGCCTAGTCAAAGGCAGGACTGGGGAGTGCTCAGTCTACTCAAAGCCTGAATACACAGTGCTTCTTACAATTGAAAATTGATGTCAACATGGAGTGCGATGTGGTTGAGGTGGGAATAACATCTAAGACGAAGAAATAATCTATCTTGGCAGGTTAGGAAAAAATATATACTCCAAAGACGAGTAGAATAGAGGACATGTTTTGTGTTGTTTTCAGCTCAGGGCAGAAAAGCACTCAAAAAAACTGAGATTATAAATCCCTGAAATAAGCCTCCCTACCCTGTTTATCCAGCACATTCTCCCACTGTGGAACCTTCCCCTCGGGCACCCCAAACCCCACCTGTTCTGCAAAGGACAGGAGAAACCTCACAGCTGCAGGACAACTTTCCTGACATTCACACCTCTCACCAACCTTCTTCTTCAAATATTTTAGAATTTAACACTTACGGGAACTTAGTTTGCATTTGGATGTTCACCAACTTTTTATGTATGATGATCATCTGGAGTAGACATTCCATGAGGGTGTGTATATGTTTTATGTATTTTTACTTTATTCTTAAAACTGCCTCGCAGAATTGTGTAAAAACTGCTACAGTTCTCCATAGGTTTTGGTGGATACATGAAAACGTGATGGAAAGTGGGATAAAATTTGACGAAAACTTGTGACATTACATTATCAGAGGTTATCTAACCAAGGAGGCTTATAAATAAAATTGTGCGAAGTAGAGGAGGTTTATATTTTGCAAAATTGCATGGGGCACTGACCTTTGGCCTCTGCTCACTTAAGAGTCTCGTCTCGAACGTGGGCGATTCCTCCTCCTTCTCATCGCCAGTGGTGTTTCTCTTCAATGCTATGGACGTTACTCTCCACACTCGGGAGCCGGGTGTGTTTCTAGAGATAAGAGGAAGGGTGCTCTTTACTGTGCTCCTACCTCCCAGGATAGAAGAAGGCTCCGAGGAAGTTAAGGTGGTATAGAAGTGCAGACTCACAGATGTTTCCCCGGCCCTCCGGAAGCCCCACTTGGTCTTCCCGCTGCCTTCAAATCAACTCTGAAACGACTTCCCTAGAACCCTCGTACTCCCACCTTAACAGAGCACTCCTGCTCTTTTAAGTTCACTGGGTCCTCAGAGTCCAATGTCACACCCTCCTCTCTCCAACCCCACATCTCGGCAGACAGCAAGTCTTACCCATGATATTCCTCGATTTCATCAGGTCCCTCCGATGTCCAGTCATTCCCAACCTTGCCATCCCAGTTTCATCTCTTCAGTTCCCTCCTCTAAGATGCCCTGGCAGTGGGTGTTCTAAAATACCCTGAATCCTACAATTTTCATTTTGTTTCTAACAAACTATCTAATTATGACAGAAAACAAGCCAACAGCATGCATACAGAACAAAGGCCTGTATCAGCCGGACGTGGTGGCAGGTGCCTGTAGTCCCAGCTACTTGGGAGGCTGAGGCTTGAACCCAGGAGGTAGAGGTTGAAGTGAGCTGAGACCATGCCACTGCACTCCAGCCTGGGAAACAGCGTGAGATTCTGTCTCAAATAATAACAGTAATAATAATAAAATAAAAAATAAGATAATAATCAAAAGGCCTGTAGAATTCATCCCACATCACCTTCTTCGCCATTCCTACTGTTCCCTGCCTTGTTCACCATGCTGATCCTTCACTGCGCACACCATACTCGATCATTTTTCTTTTCAGCTCCTTGTCTTCATTTGTGCTAATTCGTCATCTATTAGAGCTGCCTTACTCTTCTTCACTAAATTGTTGGTAAAATCCCCCAAAATCCTTCTCAAGCACTGCCTCATCCAGGAATCTGTTAAATCCCTACATTTGTTTAAACATGTTTCACTAAACTCCCTCAGAACAGGTGCTGTATCTCCCTCGCCTATTTCATTATATTGATATTCTCTCTTGTTCCTTACCTGTTCATATCCACTACTTGATTGGCAGATTCTTATATAGCCTTTTATTCCCAGTGTCTAAAAAATCTTCCATTGGTAAAAGTTGTATTTATTTTTCGTAGATCTTCATAGCTCGTAAAGGGCTCCACTTCCAGAGGCATGGAGATTACATTTGTTATCCTCGTCTATTAGATGGCTCTGTATTGTAAGCGCTGCCCAGTGCTGAAAACGATGAGCGGTTCCACAAGGTGTGAAATCCCTTCCATGGCTTTGACATGCTCCTGCATGGCTCTGGGAATCTGCCTCAGAGGCGGAGACCAGGTTAAGCAACACCAATCATTAGCTTCATTCTATAGCTGGAGAAACTGAGGCACAGACTGTTTGTTTGTTTGTTTGTTTGTTTTTTGCAGAGACAGGGGACAGGGTCTCTCTGTTTCCCAGGCTGGTCTCTAACTTCTGGGCTCAAGCCGTCCTCCTGCCTCGGCCTCTCAAAGTGCTGGAATTACAGGAGTGAGCCTTGGCACCTGGCCTCGGATTTTTAAACACCGAGTAAAACAAAATGTAATATAAAAACCATGTAGCTGCTTACCATTGATCACAATCTCATACACTTTTGACACTGAGCTTTCCTTTTTCATCTGCAAAGGTCTTTCATAAAATCGCAAGCCCAGGTGAATAATGTTTTTCCTGCTTACGGTTAGAACTCTGTGACTGTGTGACTGGACTGTTCTGTGGATGAAAGTTGCCTGTGTCTGTTTTTCAGGGCTGCCGTAACAAAACGCCACAAAACAGGCAGCTTCGACAACGGGAATTTGTGTTCTCACGTTTCTGGAGACTGGAAATCTGAGGTCAAGGGGTGGGCAGGGCAGGTTCCTCCTGGGGCCTCTCTCCATGCCTGTGGACCACGTCTTCTCCCTGTGTCCTCACAAGGTTGTCCCTTTGTGGGCATCTGTGTCTTCATCTCCTCTTCTAAGGACACCATTCATATTGAATGAGAGCCCTTCTTAGTGACTCTGTTTTTCTTTAATAACCACTGTCAAATACAGTGACCTTCAGAGGGGCTGGGGGTTAGGATTTCAATGTACAAATGCAGGGACGACACCCCAGCACAGCTCTGCAGCCAGCATTGCTGGACACTAGTTGACTGAATGTGGTTTAGAGAAAAGTCTTTGGGGTTTAGAGAAGAGTCGCTTGCAGTGTACCCCCAGAATACATGCCATTCCCTCCATTTACAATAAGCCCCAATCCTGAAGCCCAAATCCTTTCACACTTTTCTAGCCTAGACACTTTCTCCTGTGTCCTGTGTGAGAAGAACCTACGGGACATGTGGAGGTGGCACTGAGCACCGCCCTGTGTGGAACTGCAGCTTGGCAGGGAGCAGCCCAGCTCTTGTGCACAGCGGCAGGAGGGCTGTTGGCCGGAACACAGCACCAGGCGGCTGTGATGGGAGGAGAGAGCCACACCAGTGGAGGTGAGAAGTGAAAACTAAATTACAGGTGTATGCCTCCAAAGCGCGGTATGTACGCAGTGAGTGTGTGTGCTGCACAGAACCCTGCGTTTGTGTGTTCAGAATCCAAGCTATTCGTTCCGTTCCTCTTTACTGCCATTACGACCACTTGCAATTGTATATTGAACTCAACACTGTTAGGGGCTGGAGTTGGAAGAGCTACTGTCATGGGTTGAATTGGGTCCCTAGAAAAGATACATTGGAATCCTAACCCTCAGGACTTCAGAATGTGACCTTATTTGGAGACAGGATCTTTACAGAGATAAGTGGCAATGAGATTATTGGGTTGGACCCTAATTCAATACAGCTGATGTACTCACAAAAATGGATATCTGGACACAGAGTCAGAGACAAAGGAAGAATATGCAGTGAAGGTAGGTTATGGGAATGGCCCGTCTACAAGCCAAGGAACACCAAGGGCTGGGGGCAGAGCACAGGCAGCCAGCAGAGAGGCCTGGACAGAGCCTCCCCACACCCTCAGAAGGAACCAAGCCTACCAGGACATGCGTCTCCAACTCCTGGTCTCCAGGCGATGAGATGACCGTTCTTGCTGTTTCAAGCCACTTACTGTGAGGCCCTTTGCTAAGGCGGCCCCGGTAAATGGCACAGCCACATTCCCAGCTGGCATTCACCGGGCTAGACGCTCCACAGCTGTGACTTGTGTCACGGTGGAAAGCACAGTAGGCTTCTATTTTTCGAACCAGGATTCTGGACTCTCAGCCATCACACTCAGCCAGCAAATGTCTGTGGGTCTCGAATGCTTCCACTGAGGAATGGGGATGACTTAACTGCACCCTTAGGAGATAACGGATGTGTTGATGTATTCAGCATGTCACAGAAATAACAGCCCTTGATGAAATGAACAAATAATGACGTGAGGGGAAGGCAGTGTGGTGGGGAAATTGTTGATGGAGGGTGGTCACGAGGCTGGCAGCCTGGGATGAATGTGCAATGCCCATGTTGCCATAGGGCCAGGCTGCAGTGCTCCACACACCTGTCCACATTCACTCGCTGTCTGCTCTGTTTTCTCCAGGCCTCAGCAGCTGTGCTTCCCTCCCATGGGATGCTCTGGGCTAGCCTCCCACCTCTGTTCTGGTCTAGCCTCTGACCTGACCTGGTCTATTTGGCTCTCTGAAACCCTGAAACTGACATTCAGATTCTTGTTTCACTATTTTCCATGCCAGAATAATACATGAATCTTTCACAAAGTTCTGAAATCCAAAGTCTCTTTGAAGCTGAAAATGAATATCTGAAAGTTGATATTTAGTCCCCCGGAGTTGTCAGACAAACTGAAAAGCTGGTTTTCCCCATGATATGGTTTAAGTCTGTGTCCCCACCCAAATCTCATGTGGAAATGTAACCTCGGTGTTGGAGGCGGGGCCTGATAGGAGGTTACTGGATCATGGAGACGTTTGCTCATGTTGAACACCATTCCTATTAGTGCTATCATCATGGTAGCGAGTTCTCATGAGATCTGGTGTTTGAAAGTGTGTGGCACTCCCCCACTTTCTCCTGCTCTGGCCATGTAAAGTGCTGGCTCCCCCTACACCTTCCGCCTTGGTTTTAAGTTTCCTGAGGCCTCTGCAGAAGCTGAGCTGTTGCCAGCATCGTGCTTCCTGTACAGTCTGCAGAACCATGAACCAATTAAACCTCTTTTCCTTGTAAATTACCCAATCTCAGATATTTCTTTATAGCGGTGCAAGAACAGACTAACACCGCACTGGACAACGAAGACAGAGCCGGGGCTCTTGTGTCTCACTGTTTTCTGTGATTCTTAACACGTTGGTTAAAACAAAATAGGAAACCTCCTGCAATGTCTTGGATGAATTAAGATAAATTTGTCGATGCTTGCCTAAAATAATGAAAGAGGAAGCTGAGGACGGTGGCTAATGTCTGTAATCCCAGCACTTTGGTAAGTGGAGGTGGGTGGAGCACCTGAGCTCAGAAGTTCGAGACCACCTTAGGCAACATGGTGAAACCCCATCTCCATGAAAACACAAAAAATTAGCCGGGCATGGTAATGTGCACCTGTAGTCCCAGCTACTCTGGAGGCTGAGGCAAGAGAATTGTTTGAGCCCAGGAGGCGGACGTTGCAGTGAGCTGAAATTGCACCACTGCACTCCAACCTGGGCGACAGAGTGAGCAAAATAAATAAACAAACAAACAGACAGACAAACAAAAAAGAAAGGGGGCATAATTAGAATGCAGAAAATCACAAACCTGAGGTTGCTGAAGCCACTTTAGGAGCCACAATCAAGATGAGGACCCTTATATAGTTTTAAACATCCTAAATTTAACAGAACAAATAAATTCAGAGAACATTTGATCTTGCATCAGACTTCATAACACTCAGGAAATATCTTCAGCAAACTCCCAAGAACAATGTGAATGTACAATAAATCACTGCAGTCCTTAAAAAACAAATCTGAAACACTAGTCTCCTAATTCAGAATGTATGAGTTATATGTAATAATAAAGTATGAAGGAAAAAATAATCATTTCCAGCAGCCAATTGTTTAGTGGTAAAGGAGAATAGCAAGTATCCCATTGTCTGGAAATGTTTTACAAGTATATTCTGATGGTTTAAATTTTTGTTATACAGTATCATCAAGGTTCTGTCACATTTTAGTGTTATTGATTTGAAACAAAAGTGGATTTTGATATCATTTATTTTGGACTACACACTGTGTAATTATTCAAATGCTTCATTTCCATTTGAGTTTTCCTATTTGTTTTAAATGTTATTACTTGCTTCAGTGCATTTTCATTTTAGTGAACACACTGATAAATATTTCTATCAATTGCAGATGTGATTTTTGCATAAGTAACTAAAATGCTAGCACCGTGGTTTAATACAATATTAGACATCACAGGATCCCGTAGCAGCAATTAGAAAGTTTGTCTGCATGTGTGTAATCATAAAGGCTGGAAGGGTTTAAAGTGTGCTCATAATTAGTAATTTTAATGCTTCATGTCTTTCTGGAAAGCTTTAGACGCAAAGCCAGGGCTGATTCTAGGTAACATGGTGAAGTCGACTACATTTGCTTTTCATTTTTCTCAGCCTTTCATCCCTGCTCTGCAAGTTCAATGGCCGTGTCACTGACCCAAGTCTGGCACAAGGTTTCCCAAATCAAGTCAGTCTTACAGACACATTCATTCTCTATGTCATTCTTACCTTCTCTTCTCTCAGGACACTCTGAGTTTTCCTTTCTCTTGATATTTACTTGCCTTGTCTGCTTCTGTGGTAGGTTGACAAAATTCTCTTAGCAGAATCTACAGCAGCCTCAATGCACAGCAAGTCGAGTGGTCAGCGGGCACATTGCAGCAATTAATCTGAGTTCCCAGGGTCTGTGCTGAGTGGTTGGCTGCTCCATTATCCTAATGATACCACTACGAATGCATTTGTTCACTAACACAGCTGATTCTTTACTGTATTTTCACTAGTGAGGACTGTAGTGATTTATTATACGTTGGCAACGGAAGCACCCTTTGCCATGTAAAACAAAAATGTCTTAATTTATCCAAGCAAGAGAGGGAGTGTGTTCACCTAGATTTCTTGCACAGGATTCGAATGAACCACGTAAAGACTCTGCAAATTTCCAACAAAACCGGTGCTCACCGGGGCTGAGTGGCCCCTTCGCCGGGCACAGACCTTGCTGGGGGCTGAGACCACCCAGGCTCCATCAGGCTCCCGTACGCTGCTTCCTGAATGGAAGCCACTGCCACTCCCACACCAAATAATAACTAATAAAGGAAGGAAATTAGTTTCTTTTATTTCTGACTCTCATTTTTATGTTAGAAATGTATACATCAAAAATGGAATGTTAAAATACACACATTTATCTGATGAACTTTGATAATATCGCAAATAATAAAAAGGCAGGCTGGCATCCATGCTTTTTTTTAAATTTTCAAATGTTAGTAATTACATTTACATAATTACTCCTGGATAAGGTTATCGTACTGAAAAGGTCATGAGAATTGATAATAGTTAAATATGTTCAAGATTATAGCCTGATAAGAATAAAATATGTCTAAGGAATAAATCACGAAACTGTCTACCCAAGTGTCATGCTTAACAAGTGCCTTGCTCTGTTCACACAGAGAGTTCCAAAGGCTGCGTTCTCACATGCTGTTCTCCACTAAAATCATGACGTGGATATTATCTCTTCCGTTTTACAGCTGAAAAAACTGAAGCTAAAAAATATCAATTAATCTGCCTAAGATCACACAGTGGATGGCGGAGGCAGGATTTGAATCCAGGGATTCGAGCCGTAGAGAATGTGCTCAGAAACGCTGTAAAATACAGCCTCCCAGCTAAAATTGTTGAGTAGCTTAGCCCTGAGGAAATTGGAAAAATAACATGTTACTCATTTCTCTTAAAGAAAAAAAATGAAATACCATTTAGCATAAATACAGAAAAGTGCACCAATAAGATATATAGCTGTCTGAATAATTACAGAGTGAAAACACTATAACACTATACAGATCAATACATAGTGTATCAGCTGTTTCCTGATGTTTTCCGTCAGTCATCTTCCAACCCATCTACAAAGTTAGCTAGAGATTAGTTTTGCCTGATGTTAAAATTATACTATGGTTTTTTTTTTTTTTTTTTTTTTTTTTTTTTTATTTGTTTT